>NC_091230.1:7347909-7608274 GCF_040958095.1 Procambarus clarkii | reverse complement strand
AAACAGACACACACACACACGCGCACACACACACACAGGCTAGGGCCTTGTAGCCTGGTGGATAGCGCGCAGGACTCGTAATTCTGTGGCGCGGGTTCGATTCCCGCACGAGGCAGAAACAAATGGGCAAAGTTTCTTTCACCCTAAGTGCCCCTGTTACCTAGCAGTAAATAGGTACCTGGGAGTTAGTCAGCTGTCATGGGCTGCTTCCTGGGGTGTGTGGGTGTGGTGTGGGAAAAAAAAGTAGTTAGTAAACAGTTGATTGACAGTTGAGAAGCGGGCCGAAAGAGCAAAGCTCAACCCCGCAAAAACACAACTAGTAAACACACGTGCACACACACACACACACACACACAATTGTTCAGTCAGGGGAAAAGGCATCAACACCTGGGATAGGACCTTACTATCCCCCCCCCCCCTCTTGACCCCACCATCTGACCTGACCTGACTTAGTCGCCATCTCCGCCCCCCCCCACCCTCAGTCCCCCGCATCGCCCATACACACACTCTTCCCCTCCCCACTCTCCCTCTCTCCCACTCCCTCTCTCCCACTATCTCTCTCCTGCTCTCTCTCTCCTGCTCTCTCACTCCTGCTCTCTCTCTCTCTCTCCTGCTCTCTCTCTCTCTCTCTCTCTCTCTCTCTCTCTCTCTCTCTCTCTCTCTCTCTCTCTCTCTCTCTCTCTCTCTCTCTCTCTCTCTCTCTCTCTCTCTCCCCCTCCCTCCCTCCCTCCCTCCCCCTCTCCTTCCCTCTCTTTCCTTCCCCCTCCCTCCCCTTCTCCCTCCCTCTCTTTCCTTCCCCCTCCCTCTCTGCCCACACACACACACACACCTCCCCCCCCTCTCTCCCTTACCCGCTCTCTCACTCACCCTCTCTCTCCCTCACCCGCTCTCTCCCTCACCCACGCTCTCCCTCTCCTCTCTCTCCCTCCCGCCTCTCTCCCCATCTCCTCCCCCCCTCCCCTTCTACTTTCTTCTCACTTCAGTGGAAGGGTCGGATTCCCCCCCCCCACCCACCCATTTATCTCTCCCTTTATCACTCCCTTTCTCTCTCTCTCTTTCTCTCTCTCTTCCTCTCTCTCTCTCTCTCCCTCCCCCATCCCAACAGGGTCAAGCATGGCAGCCAGAGGTCCCAGGGGAACAGGAAAGAGCCAAGGTGATGAGATGAAGGAAATGTTCGTCCAGTTTCTGGAGGACATCAAGAGTGAGATGCAAGAAATGATGCAGCAAATGAAGAACGAAATAAGCAACCTGAAAAGAGAGCTGACAGCAGCAAAGGAGGAGATTAGAGCCCTCAAAGAGAATGGTATCGAGGCTGAGAATCAGAAATCCACCCAGGGAGAAGGTGGTAATAGTTTTCTGGATGAGAATGCCACAATAAAAGCAACATTTGCAGAAATACTAAAAAAAAATAACTCTGAAGTAATGACTGCAGTGATGGAGGTGGCCATGAAAGCAGCCACCTCGCAGGAGGCGGCACGCTCCACTAGCCAACTGCTGGAAAGGAACAGATCAGTGGTTGCTGTGGGTATTAAGGAGCAGGAAGGATCAAATAGGACAGAGTGGAATGACAAGGACAAAGCAGCAGTGAATGAAGTACTAAAGGCACTAGACATGGAAGGGGCTGAGCATAGCATTGGGAAGGTTTTCAGGCTAGGCTGGTACAACAAAGACCGAGACCGAATGATAAAGATAGTGTTTGCAAACGAGAACACAAAGGAGAAGATCCTATCGAGGAAGAGCTCCCTGAAAAACGTGGGAAAATTAAAAAATGTATTCCTCCAGAGAGACATGACAAGGGAGGAGAGAGCCGTGGCGGCAGAAGCAAGGAAGAGGCGCAGGGCGAGAGGGGAAAACCAGGAAGTCACAGCTCCCAACACAACACCCCCAGAGGCGAGGGGGGAACCCACAACCAGTTCCCAGTAACACCAGAAGGGAGGACAACCCCGCCTCCCTCCTCTGCATAGAAAACCCCCCTACCCCAAACCCTCCCTGCCCCCACTCAAATGTTCAGCCAAATCTCCCTCCTCCCACACCCAATCCCCACCCTTCTATCCCTCCCCTCCTCCCGAGTCCTCCCTCCCCTCCTCCCGAGTCCTCCCTCCCCTCCTCCCGAGTCCTCCCTCCCCCCCTTTCCTTCCCGTCCTCCCTCCCCTTTCACCCCATACCCTCCCTGTCCCTACCCCTTCACTGGATCCCCCGCCCCTTATCCCAGTATCCTCTGAGACCCTGTTATCCACCTCAAGGGTCCTCACACCCATGGAACAGCCTCCCCCACCAGCAGAACACTCACCAAGGAGGCGATTTGAGAAGGGACAGAAGAAAGTGAGCCTCAAAGCGATGTACACTAACATAGATGGAATTACAAATAAAGCAAATGAGCTTGGAGAACTGGTACTAGAGTTCAATGCTTGATTTGATATTTTCCCTAAATGAATGGGATATAAGGGAAGTTAAGATGGAAGCGCCCTTGGGAATGAGTGACCACAGTGTATTGAACTTTGAGTACCTGGTAGAACTAGGACTTATCTCCCCCCAAAAAGAACTAGGAATCAAAAGGCTGGCATACCAAAAGGGGAATTATGAACAGATGAGAAGTTTCCTAAGTGAAATACCTTGGGACACAGACCTCAGAGACAAGTCTGTACAGGGTATGATGGACTATGTTACCCAAAAGTGTCAGGAGGCAGTAAACAGGTTCATCCCGGCCAAAAGGGAAAAATCCGAGAAGCAACAGAAGAATCCATGGTATAATAGGGCATGTATGGAAGCGAAGAAACTGAACAAAAAGGCGTGGAGGAACTTCCGGAATAACAGAACACCAGAAAGCAGAGAGAGATACGAGAGAACCAGGAATGAGTACGTCAGGGTGAGAAGAGAAGCCGAGAAAAGTTTTGAAAATGATATAGCAAACAAAGCCAAGACCGAACCAAAGCTACTCCACAGTCACATCAGAAGGAAAACAACAGTGAAAGAACAGGTATTGAAACTTAGAACAGGCGAGGACAAGTATACAGAGAATGACAGAGAGGTGTGTGAGGAACTCAATAAGAGGTTCCAGGAGGTCTTCACAATAGAACAGGGTGAGGTCACTGTGCTAGGAGAAAGGGAGGTAAACCAGGCGGCCTTGGAGGAGTTCGAAATTACGAGAGAGGAGGTCAAGAGACACCTGCTGGATCTGGATGTTAGAAAGGCTGTTGGTCCAGATGGAATCTCACCATGGGTACTGAAAGAGTGTGCAGAGGCACTTTGCTTGCCACTCTCCATAGTGTATAGTAAGTCACTAGAGACAGGAGACCTACCAGAAATATGGAAGAGGACGAATGTGGTCCCAATATACAAAAAGGGCGACAGACAAGAGGCACTGAACTACAGGCCAGTGTCCTTGACTTGTATACCATGCAAGGTGATGGAGAAGATCGTGAGAAAAAACCTGGTAACACATCTAGAGAGAAGGGACTTCGTGACAAATCGCCAACATGGATTCAGGGAGGGTAAATCTTGCCTTACAGGCTTGATAGAATTCTACGATCAGGTGACACAGATTAAGCAAGAAAGAGAGGGCTGGGCGGACTGCATTTTCTTGGATTGTCGGAAAGCCTTTGACACAGTACCGCATAAGAGGCTGGTACATAAGCTGGAGTGACAGGCAGGTGTAGCTGGTAAGGTGAGACCTCCGATTGGCGTGAAGTCACCAGTGGAGTCCCACAGGGCTCTATACTCGGTCCTATCTTGTTTCTGATATATGTAAATGAACTCCCGGAGGGTATCGATTCATTTCTCTCAATGTTTGTGGACGATGCTAAAATTATGAGAAGGATTAAAACAGAAGAGGACTGTTTGAGGCTTCAAGAAGACCTAGACAAGCTGAAGGAAGGGTCGAACAAATGGTTGTTAGAGTTTAACCCAACCAAATGTAATGTAATGAAGATAGGTGTAGGGAGCAGGAGGCCAGATACAAGGTATCATCTGGGAGAGGAAATTCTTCAGGAGTCAGAGAAGGAAAAAGACTTGGGGGTTGATATCACGCCAGACTTGTCTCCTGCAGCACATATCAAGCGGATAACATCAGCGGCATATGCCAGGCTGGCCAACATACGAACGGCATTCAGAAACTTGTGTAAAGAATCATTCAGAACTTTGTATATCACATATGTCAGACCAATCCTGGAGTATGCAGCCCCAGAATGGAGTCCATATCTAGTCAAGGATAAGACTAAACTGGAAAAGGTTCAAAGGTTTGCCACCAGACTAGTACCCGAGCTGAGAGGTATGAGCTACGAGGAGAGACTACGGGAATTAAACCTCACTTCGCTGGAAGACAGAAGAGTTAGGGGGGACATGATCACCACATTCAAGATTCTGAAGGGGATTGATAGGGTAGATAAAGACAGTCTATTTAACACAAGGGGAACACGCACAAGGGGACACAGGTGGAAACTGAGTGCCCAAATGAGCCACAGAGATATTAGAAAGAACTTTTTTAGTGTCAGAGTGGTTGACAAATGGAATGCATTAGGGGGTGATGTGGTGGAGGCTGACTCCATACACAGTTTTAAGTGTAGATATGACAGAGCCCGATAGGCTCAGGAATCTGTACACCTGTTGATTGACGGTTGAGAGGCGGGACCAAAGAGCCAGAGCTCAACCCCCGCTAACACAACTAGGTGAGTACAACTAGGTGAGTGAGTACACACACACACACACACACACACACACACACACACACACACACACACACACACACACGCACACACACACACACACACACACACACACACACACACACACACACATACACACACACACTTATCCTAAGTTCTTTCCCAAGAGCCAGACAAGAGGAGCTCCAGCATATTTCAACAATCCTATGTATTGTAGTACAGGATAATGATAGTGAGTGGTGTCCCAGAGAACATAGAGGTATAGTGCTTAGTAGATTATTTGGTGACAGATAGAGCCACCTATGTAGGGTAATCAGATAAGAAAATCAGAAGCGGGGAGCCACATAGTGCCACTCCATATTAGGTCACCCAAGGTGTGAGTGGTAGCAGTCGAAAAAACAGTGAAGATAGGTATCTATTATGTGCCACTATGATCATGTTCATTTATACAGTAAAGTATGACAATATATTTAAGTAAAAATGAATTTATTTGTATAATAAACACTCGTGGGTGAGTGCCAGTTACGCCCCCACATTCCTCTATGGGGCGGGTGTAAAACAGGTTCCTCCCGGTGAGGGTGGTCACCCGTACCCTTCCTCGCACCTAATGGCCTTGACTTTACCGTAACAGAGTTCCACGCCCAGCGGAGGTTGAGTGGGTCTTATATAGGGGTATTAAATTATAAATCTCCTCCAGGGGTTAAAAAAATCAAAGAATTTATTAATGTTTTATTAGGTAAAAATCACAAATGATGTATAAGAAGTTAATTATGGCCCCTATCCCTCTCCCCCCTCCACCTCCCCTTCCTCATCTGAGTAGAATTCTGACGTCTCCCCATCCGTGGTGAGTGGGGGGAGGTCTTGACCCCCTCCCCCCTCTCTTGGGGGAGTGGGGTGAGTTGGCTGGTTGCCTTTTGGACGACTTTCCTTCTGACTCTCATCTGAAGTGTTCTGGAAAGAGATGGGGAAAATAATTTATAGGACTATATCTTTTATTTGAAAAATATTCTATTTCCTCTAAGAACAGTTAGTACATACCTCTCCCCCTGCAGGAGCGACCTTGTGTCCTCTACAGCAGGCATCATCAATTAGGGTACGTAACAGCATCTTGTTTGGGGCAGACCTTCCTCGTAGAATTACTACTCTACAAATGTGGACAGGTCCTAAGAATTGCACTGAAAAAAAAGAAGAGGTAAAATAGAGGTTGAGCAAACTTTCTATTGTGGGAAAAAAAATAAATCTTTACCAGAAAGTGAGGGTAATACTAACCAGGCCCTTCAAGGACTTCAATCTTCCCTGCGTGTGTTTCTGGGGAGACGCCTTCCATTTGTAGGATAAGGGGGAGGGGGGTCTTCTAGGGAGGTTGTGGGGTGAGAGGTGTTTTATATGTGGGGTAATCCCCCTGTTAGGTGGGTTGCCTAGCTAACAAAAATATTCTCTACACCACCTATAAGAACCAACCCTTACTCCTCTACAAAATGTCCTAACACAGTGATGTTTCATAGGAAAATATCGTCTCGCATAAGCGAGGGCTCGTTTATCATTTAATTTTAAACTAACGCTTGAAAATACATTATGTAAGTAATGTACTGTTGAAGGCAACCCCAGGTGACTCACCCTATGGACGAACATTACGCAATACAGTCCACAAGCAAGGGTAAAATCACTCTGGAGTCTGTAGCACATTCCAAACACCTTTGTTATTGTGTTAGTTTTAATAAATCCTTGAAAATAATGTCCATAAGTAACCGCCGACATTGCATAACTATCGAAAAAAAACATTCGATGTTTAACTTTATCAACATAAATAGCTACCCAATGTCCCATAGTTAATCTGCTATGTGATGGTAAAATATTAGTTATGAGAACAATAGGTTTTCTTGATGAGATATTTAAATGTTCTATTTCATCAGCATTATAACAACCTAGGTAGAGTGCTCGATCCCCTAGATTATTTTTTAAATTAATATTTATATCATTACAATTCATTATGTTTTTAAGCTCGCACGTCACACAGAACAGTTCTCTGTCCGTCGATGGATAGTACCCCGGTCGTTTCCCCAAACAGTAAAACCAGCCTGTTATATGTAACACCACCGCCAAACTCAAGCTCCATACGCAAGTTGCCAGATTTCTCCACAGGGAGGGAATCCTTTGTTTGAATGGTGGTTAAGTCAAAGGCGAATATCGATCTTCCCTTATTAAAAGTGTCATAGGCTAGAAGTGAATCACGCTCTAAGCCTAATGTCTTCAAAGTTTCGTAATAAAGGCGGGCATAATGATTGTCGAAATCACCACCAATTCGGTAAATTGCATTATTGTTCAAATACATGGCGATATTTTTCAGTTTTGCATTTTCAAAATATAATCCATTACCTTGGTGAAGGCCAGCGAAATAATTCATTGGCACAATTACCATGAATATCCTGTGAGGAATTACTTGCGCCCAAGGCTGATCAATTAAGAGACTAGTTTGATTCCCTGCTAGGACATATGTTTTAGAAATGGTTTTATTGAAAGTATAGCTTATGGGGTCGGGGGATGCTAACAGTGAGCTGTTTAAGGCTAGGTAAGCACTTGGGTAGGGGAACACTCGTGTTACCCACAACTTAGCATAATCCATATGCAGCCGATACTTAGAGCCATCGTCCACACTTGTATTTAGCACCCAAGCATGTGGGGAGAGCTCCAATCTTAGGCGCACATCTATATTATCTAATATGTATTGGTCTAGGGTTGTTACGTCCAATAGTAGGGGAAAACACATTGACAATCCTTTACCTTTTAAATCGGTCATAAATTTTTTATCCTTGGCGGTTGCCCCAGTAAAAAATGTATTAGTAAATTCGTTAGGGATTACACCATCATCACTCCAGTCCCTACGAAAGGCTCCAATCCTCCCCAAGGAAGACATTTTTGATGGAGGCATGGAGGTAATTAATTTAATAAACGACCAATAATTAAAATTAGAATTTGTTTCAACTACCTGCTCTCCTAAAAACACCTGAACACCTTTAAACATGGTATTTGACAACCCATTAACAAATTCCACATGGTCATCCTCTTCCAATTTTGTGGTATCATCATCTTTCGTTAAAGATACCTTAAAATCTATAACAATATTAGCTAAATCTAAGAAGGCGCCCTGGGTTCCGGGGATGCGGAATTCTAAGTAATTATCCCGCAAACGTTGATTAATGGGGAGGTTGACAGGTAGAATGTCTATTTGCTGTGTGGAGGCAATTGAACTCTCCACATTACGTATTCTGTTACTTCTAGGAAATTGGTCAATAATACTGGAAGTATAATATTCTACAGGGATTTTCAACCCAGCTCCACTAGCCTCCGCCATGATCTCCTCCGAAAGGTGAAGTATGACTGCTTACTGTAGTGAAAATACATCATTTTTATACCCAAGGGCTCGTTTACATTTATTATTTTTATTTTTTCTTCTCCTAGAGAGTCTTTTAATTTTCCCGCCTGCTACCAATTTCTTCCCCACAGTCTTAAGAGCATCAATACCGTGAGTTCTCAGAGCGCTCTTTACATCCCGTCTACCACTGGTTAAATCACCAAGAACATTTTTCCCAAAATCGATAGCAGTCGGCGTTACAGTTTTCATGAAAAATGGTATGGCTCGTCGAGCCAAGCCGGCTAAGGTCCCAAAAAAACCACCACCAGATCTGAGATAAGGCGCTTGGAATGTGCGTATGTCATTCATCGCTCCCCCCCTCACCCCGTATCTCCCAGAGAGGGGGGAGAAGATCTCCCCATACTCCTTCTGGGAGGGTGTGTGGAAAGGTACTCGCATCCCGACTCCTCTTCTTATAATAACCGTTGATGTGGGTAAACACTTCTATATATATATATATATATATATATATATATATATTTATATTTATATAGATTATATTGTTATACCTTAGGGCGGAGGTGTAAGACTACCGTAACCGACCTCCCATCTTCAAAACTAACCTTTCGCCCAAACTGATCTGTTATCTTAATGCTCACCTTCTCCAACGTGTTAGTATTTAATGTCTTGTACACTAGGGGATGAGCCCCTCTAGAATAAGAGTCATGATAATTGATTGCATCTAAGATATTTACAATTTGTCCCCCGTAACGATCCGGCTCGATGACGTCACTATAAATGAGTAAATAGTCACAACCTCCGTCATTGTCTGGGGGGAATGAGGCCACGATCTTTGAGGCTGCTGTAATGTCATCTGATTTTGCCTGATAAATGGTGTATTTGCGACTGCTGTCAAAACCAAGTACATTAGCTATTCTGTGTTTAAATTGAAGACTAAGAGAATATAAGGAACCAGTGCCTTCATTGTTAAGTGTAGAGGATAGTAACACTCGCTCTAAGGATTGATCATAGGTGAGGATTGGTTCTCTTTCTGAGAAGTATATTTTGAAATCACCTCGGAAGCTAAGCTTCATGTCGGTGATTATTTGTCGGCTAAGCTCACTCGTGATGAATGTGATGTTTCTGGATAATATGTTGGTTTTGGGGGTGTAGGTGTAGATGAGATGTTCTGGGCTTTTAGAAAGAGTTCCTCGCTTAAAAGTAGCATAGACGTCTATACCAGACTCCCCCTCATCCTTGATGATAGCGTTAATTCGTCTGGGTAGGAGTATGTTGACTAAGGCCACTTCATGTTTAATGGAAGGGTTTAAATGTAGAGTGGGGATGGTGTTTGTAAATGCTGAACTTGTGTTGTTGTATATATCTTCTTGGTCGAGGCTAGTGAGGTATATGTAGTGTTCCTCGTCCATTGTTAAGTTATGTACTGACTGGGGTGGGAATAAAACATCATTACTTATATTTTATTTTATTAATCTACTAAGGAAATATTACTTTTAAAAGAACTACAACAGGGGGAACTACATTTTGTTCCCCCATAACAAATTACATATAAAGAGCAGCAGCTGTTGGTACTGCTGTCGTCCGCTGCTGCCGCTGCCGCTGCTGCTGGGGGAGCTGTTGGTACCACTGACACCGCTGCCACCGCTGACGGTACTGCTGCTGCTGCTGCTGCTGCTGCTACCACCGCTGGAACCGTTGTAGTTGGTGGTACTGCTGGCGCTACCGTTACCGCTGCCGGCGATGATGGTACTGTTGCTGCCGCTGTCACCGCCGGAACTGCTGTAGTTGGTGGTACCGTTGCCGCTACCACTACCGCTGACAACACTGTCACCATCGTCGGTGGACCTGCTACTGCTACCACCACCGAAGCTGTTGTAGATGGAGGTACTGCTGTTGCTGCTGCTGCTGCTGCTGTTACTGACTGTGGTGGTGCTGGCACGTCTTCTTTGAGCGTTGATGGTTACAGCTTTCGTTGTTTTTTCGGTGATGAGGATAACAGGAATATTTCCTGTGACTCTCCATCGAGGATGGTGTCAATACGATGATTTGAGAGGGGGTCGAAGTCAATAGTGGTTTCGATCCGTCGTTTGGCCGTGCCAGATGTTGTGGGTGGGGGTGGAGCAGCGCTGGAGGTGGATGAGTACTCTTGTAGGTGTCTCTTCTTCCTGGGGGTGGCTGGTGGTGCTGGTGGTGTAGAACGAGAAGAGCTTCCTGGGGTGGTGGCACCCTCCCCCACCACTGCATCTAGGGTGATAGTTTTACTATCACCCTCTCCCCTGGGATCATCATTCGGGAGGGGTACCATCGATGGGGTGACGGTAGAGGGACGTTTGAGGATTACCAACTCCTTGTTATGCTTGGCCAGCTCAGCGTTGAGCGAAATGAGCATGGGCCCGACGTCCTTGTGCCAGTTGTCCATGCCATCACGGGAGGCCCCCAGCCCATGGGGCACCACCAGCCGAAACATGGTTGGAGTTCTTACCATGAGATTGCCAACCTTTGTTAGGGCTGTTTTCAGCCAAAACAGCCTATTCTTGGCAGTATCCAGGGTGACATTGGTGATGTAGTGGATGTCGGAGGAAGACTGCACTTGCTCCTGAGCTATAGGGTTGGACTCGAAGGGTGCTCCTGCACCGAAAGCGGAAATTAGCGCCACGATGGTGGGGCGGAAGAACAAGACTGGCTCTTCGACAATGTCTTGACCGTCGGAGGGTAGGGGAGCTATCTTCACCTCGATGTCACCCGGGGTAGACCGGTAACGTATTGTGGCCCTGTTGACACGAGTCAGTCCTTCACGTTCCACACGGGCATAGTTGTAACATTTCCAAATTACACTTGCCAGTCCATAGGGACGCACAACAGCAGCGGGTAAGTCATACACTATGACATCACCGACCCCAAAGGCGTGGGTGTCGGTGATGTCGCTGTCTATTGACTTAATGGACGATAAAGCCATGGCGGAGGGGCGGTTGAGAGGAACGGGGTAGAGTCGTCGTCAACTATGGTGACCGAGGGTGACGGTGGAGGCCTTTAAATACACCTGTGTCCCCCACCTGGAGGGGGAGGGATGTATGGGGTGTGGTGTAGAGGCTGCCTTCCCTACCTTAAAAGTCCATACACACTCCGTCCAGTCTCGAAGGCTGTAATCTGGTCTCGATGTTGGAAGGTTAATTTTTCCATTTGCCATATCTCCGTCTGGATTTCCTGGGATGAATATTCTTCATAACGTTTCACCGTCTCTCCAAATGACTTAAAAAACCGTTCTGGAGGGGCACTCAACACAAGACGGTCATAACAATCCCACAATGCATATATCAATCTACATTTGTGTTCGACATACTTGTAGTACCGCTGAGTAGCAACCAACTTCTTTAATAAGGGAGATTTGTCTTCTGGGGGTGTAGCTGGGGGAGGAGTGGGTCTAGAAGCTTGCTCCATGGTGGATATGCAACTGAATATGGTGGTCTTTAAGATGGTCTTCATATAGGTCTTCAATACGGCTCCCAATGGGGTCTCCTATGGATACCCCTCCCCCCTTTTAACTGAGATCTAGCGCGATAATTACGTATGAGGGTTGGGTCTATGCCAGCCACCCTCAGTAAAACCCTTACATCTTCCTTGTCACTTGCCCTAAATTGCCCCTTTGTGAAGGCTAGAGTTTTAATTATATCTAAAATATTTAAATTTTGTACAGGCTTTAATAAATTTCCGCGACTATCCCACATCACCTGTTGGCTGTTTTGTCCAAACATGTTCAATAATGCTTTGACATGAGGAATTTCCTCAATTTTAAAATTCACATTTATTAAGTTGTCCAGACTTGGATTTTGGGGTGTGATGGTGGCTTTATGTGGAGTGTGGCCAGCAACAATTACTTGCACTTCGGGCGGGAGGATGGAATGTCCCCTTTTTTTATTTATTTTTTTTTTTAAAAGGCGATGGTCGCGCCGGGCAGCCCGCGTTTTTTTTTTTCTTTTTAAGGGTGGCGGCGGGCGACGGTCGCCGGGGGCCCCAATGTCATTTAAAGGGTGTGTGACCAGCCCCGCCCGTCTGGAGGTGCTACTACGGCAACACCGCCCACAGCCCGTTGTTGTCAGGTGGGAGGAAGGAGTGTCCTCTTCCCCCACCCCCCCATCACCCCTACCAGAGTCGCAGGTGGGTAGGTTACGGGCTCCCCCAATATTATTACTTGGGATGGATTCGTTTTTTAAAGAGAAGGACATACTTTCACTACCATCACCACCGGGGGAGGTCAGACCCACAGCATTAGGAGGTGATGGTGAGTTCTTGTTTTTATTAAATAAATATTTTTCAGCTATGAATCGTGGTACCAGGCAATATTCTTTCACCATTTTATTCTCTCGTTACTTATTTACGCAATTACCTTATTAGGGAGGAAATTAACGATACAGCCAAAGGTAGCAGAGCTGCTAATATCGCCCCACCACGTCTGGAGGTCAGTATGAGCTTCTTTTTGTATAAAGGAGTTTTCTTACGTGCTACAGATCGTATGTCGTTCTGATATCTCTGTTAGCCATTAATTATCTGAGGTTGAACTGGGATGTTTCGTTTCAGAAAATTGGCAAAAATTTCACAAATTGATTCAATTTCCTGCCGTTTTAAAGCCTTGATTAGTTTATTCCGCTTCTTGGGTGATAAATTGTTTAATAAAAATAACAACTGATGATGTTTCTCTACGAGAGAGTCCTCTTGAACTGTCATTTTTTGTTAAATTTGACGATGTCTTGAGCTTTAATCCAGCTATTGGCAGAATCTGGGTACCCTCTCCACTTGACGAAATATTCTCTGTGTCCTTTCGATGTTTTCCTAGACTGTAATACCGTTACAGGAAAATAGTCTGGAAGGGATGTTGCAATCAATTCCTGCTCATAAAACATGCCACTGATCGTCTCGTTGTTTAAATCTTTGATTTTATATGTCGGGATTGGATGTGTTCTGTCAATATGTGACACTACAAATATTTCTTCTGTATTTTGGTGCCAAAAGCCTTTGTGAAATATATTCCTGCGCTTTGCCAATCGCACATGCTGTCCAAGGTGCAACCGTGGACTGATGGCAGTTATGGAGGAGTCATTGTTTAAATACATAACCTTAAACTGTCTTCGTATATCTTCAATATTTTGCAACTTATGAATGGCATGAGGAGTATTTTTTAGCATCCTGTGGAAAGTGTGGTTGTACACGTCCACAACTTTAGGGAAGATGTGGGTGTATTTTAATGAATTAGCTTGAGTCATATAATGATACAGTTTATGTTTTAAAGTTCTGATGGCTCGCTCCACTATGCTAGATTTCATTTCCGAAAATACACTATATAATTTAATATTTTTCTTATTAAAATAATTTTGAACTGACTTGTTGTAAAATTCTCTACCTCGGTCAGTGAATATCCGCCTTACACCGAGAAACTGAGGCGTTTCCTCTAATATCTTCTTCAGAGCGACTAACACTTCACTCGAATTTTTTGTTTTTAAAGTTTGAGTCTGCATTAGGCGGGAATAAACATCGACACAAATTAAAATATATTTAACACCATTATTGTATTTTTGTAAACTACAAAAGTCCCCTAGGTCACAGGCAATTATGGTACGAGGTTTAGGGGCTAATATTTTCCGTCGGGGGAACCTAACTAAATTTCCTCTATGTAATGTGTAAGATCGCTCCCCATGGAGAAATTCCTTCACATCTGCAACACTAATGTTGGGGTCTTTAAGTCTGGCAGCCTTATACAATTTTTGAATTGACCCTGTGAAACCACCTGGGCTAGAAATGTCATTATAGATACTGGTGAGAATTGTTCGTTTCTGTGTCGTTAGAGACATTTTTTTGTTGTCGTTGTTGATTACATTTGATACACAATTTCACAGTGGTCTTCGTTGGTGATGCTCGTTCGTAGTTGTAATGCCTCAGGAACCGTCAGATCGACCAATAAGTAACCATACTTGTTCTGGGATATTGCCCGACGGTATATTTCAACGAAACTACTAGTTGTTTTTCGCCCATATAACTGTCCACTTAAAATTTCAAGTTGGCTTATGTCTCTCTGCTTCATTAATATATAATGACTACAATTCAGAGTTATTGTCCTGGCGTATTTCCCCTGGGGAAACAAATTTTGACTAATTAGAATTACGGAAATATTACCGTGTCTCCCTCTTGTGAAGATATTGGCTATAATTGGACTCTGTATGGCTTCCAGGTATAAGTCATCAATTATATACAAAACTGACTCATTTGAAAAAGGATCTTTATACTCTAGTGGGTTAATCAGATCCTGGGAGACAGTAACCTTGTTTCGCAGAGATGGAATGTTTGAAAGAGGTTGTTCTGTATTATTTGCAGATGACACTAAAATTTTTGAGAATTTTCCGTGGTATTTAACACATAAATTCCCCACTAGGGTCGTTTTCCCAGAATTACTGAATCCAGCTACAAATATTCTTGCTGGGTGGTGGAAAATATTAAGTTGCTCGTCTGTGACAGACGCACACTCCTCCATATTTTCCCCACAAATGGTTCAATTACCTATGGAGTGGTCGCTTATATATTCATATTATATATATATATATATATATATATATATATATATATATATATATATATATATATATATATATATATATATATATATATATATATATATATATATATATATATATATATATATATATATATATATTGAGTGTGTGTGTGTGTGTGTGTGTGTGTGTGTGTGTGTGTGTGTGTGTGTGTGTGTGTGTGTGTGAGAGTGTGTGAGAGTGCGTGTGTGAGAGTGTGTGTGTGTGTGTGTGTGAGTGTATTCACCCATCAAGGGATGTGTCTCCCTCAGGACATAGCCAGTCCTCCTGATGTTTTTTTGAAGTAGAAGTCCCCTAGTGATGACCTCCAGACGAGAGAGAGAGAGAGAAAAAAAAAGTTTTCTACAGCAGGCCTAACCCTTCTCTTACAAAAGGACTGAGAGGTGTTGTATGTGGCAACGTTGCCCCCCACGTTTCCGAGTCAATAAAAGGACGCTACACCTCCCCCACATCATGTATTATTGAATTGTGACCAAACCATCCACTCTCCTCCCCGTCTAGTCCGAGATGTAAGTAAATTAGTATCTATTTCATATAAGGGTTATATATATATATATATATATATATATATATATATATATATATATATATATATATATATATATATATATATATAAATATAAATATATTATATATATATATATATATATATATATATATATTTATATAGATAAGTAGGGGCAGGAATGAGAAGTGGAGTGATTTGAGTGCTGGGGGGATATATATATATATATATATATATATATATATATATATATATATATATATATATTTATTTATTTATTTATTTATTTTAGGTAAGCGTGATCGTTATGTCTCGAGTTGGTGATATTTGTAGAATTTGTGGATGGGGGTCATCACATCTCTTCGTTCATAGGTGTTACACATGTTTCTTCTGCGGAGAAACTGTATGTGTACAGTCTAGTGGTGAACACAGGAGAACCTGTGCTGGAGGTATGACCGTATTTTATATATTTATTTATTCATTTATTTCAAATAAAAAAAATATTAAGAAGGGTTTTCCCCTTCTCCATGAGTGTGGGAGAGAGTGTATATAAATTATACACTATTTCCTTCATTAGGTAAACGTCGCCAGCCCACCCTCCCTTCCAGAGAGGATGGCTTCTTGTGCTTTTTGTGTGGAAATACATCCTTGAGACCTCACCACACTTCCCCTTGTGATAATTGTGGGACCTCTGTGTGTGAGGACTTGACCTCTGAACATCTACAAACATGCCCCCGTGGTGAGTGAATAAACCCTCCACCTTTATTTCTCTTAAGAATCTTTTTTGAGAACTTATGTCATGGGGATTAGTGAGAGGGTGTTGCCTTTTTATTATTATTATTATTATTATTATTATTATTATTATTATTATTATTATTTATTATTATTCCATTCCAGGAGCGATTCAGAGGCAGGTAGGGGAGGAACATGACAAAGCACAGCGTGACAATAACCCCTTAGGTGGAGGGGAGGGGGGAGAGGAAGCGATGAGTGATGATGATGATGGTGATGATGGTGATAGGGGTGACATCTCTCAGCCGGGCCCTAGTGGTCTTAGACCCCCTGTCATCAATAGACTTAATGCCCTAAATAGCGATGAAAATTCCCCAGATGAGGAGGATGCTATAGACACTCCACACTTAATTAATAGGGTGGGGGCTCTGGGGAATCTCTTTACTAGGCTGGAATATTCCATCCCCTCAGCCTTCGCCACAGACCCTATAGGACTCCTAAGCAACTTTAGGGACTATTACATATCTGAAATAGAGAATTACATGAATTCTCTTGGGGGACATGGCAATTTTACTTCATCATTAAAAATCCTCCTCGAGGTAAAGGTAACACTTTTGAAACAACGACTCACGGAAGATGATGACTTTAGAGAACACTTCATAACAACACCCGCTAGACTGGTAACTCTTGAGGATGTGGGTAATCTTATTGATAGCTGGGTGGCTTATATGATTACACGACTGGAAGATCTCCTTTCAGAAACAGAGGGGAGTGGTTTCATATTATATAATGTCGATTTCCTCAAAATCGTCATCTGTAATGCAAGTGTAAGGTCAGTTTTGGGGGATTATGTCCCTTATCCCCCATTTCTAAGGGGACGGCATGAGGTCTTCAACCCAAACCCGGCTGGTAACAATAAAACATGTATTATTCAGTGCATTGCTGCTTTTCTGGCGTCACAACAAGGGTGGAAGTGGAGACGTATAGGGAGACTTGTAGAGTCTCACTCTAGGGTTAGGAAAATGGTCAAATACGACAATTTATCCTTCCCTCTGTCTTGGGAGGATATCTCTAAATTGGAGAATAGAAATAAACTATCCATTTTTTTGTATTCAATACACAAACATACAGATGGCGTCTATCACGTCTCTCTTTGTCGTCGTGGTAGCAGACAGTACTCGATCATAGTTCCTTTATTGTTATTGGGGGAATCTCATGTGACCTTGATAAAAGAGTTCGATAAGTTCCTTCGGAACTTTACTCGCAGCCACAAACGAAAGACAGTCTTCTGTAGAAACTGTCTCTCAGAATATCAAAATTCGTCTGAGCTAACAAATCACTCATCTTCCTGCGACATCACTCAGAAAATTATTTACCCTCAGCCTGGGGACACACTCCATTTTAAAAATACGGGGAAAGGTTATGCCCCTTCCCATGTGGGCTATTTTGATTTCGAGTGTGTCCTAAGCACTGAGGATTGTCTAGGTTCTGTTACAGCCATACATAGACCTATAGCATACAGCTATATAATTGTTGATAGGAACCACACTGTCGTTGATAAATTTACTTATTTTGGGGGGGACAGTGTTACTCATTTCATGCAGCGAGTTGCCACCAAATGGGAAATTATCAGATCTACCCTCCACCATTATGAAATAGACATGTCTCTTGAGGATATGATCCATTTTAGGAGACAGACTCACTGCCAGTTTTGTGAGCAGGTATTTACCCCCTCCAATTTCAAGGTTCAACATCATGATCACCTTAGGGAAAAGCTCAATTATATTGGAGCTCTATGTAATTACTGCAACCTCCGCCACAAGAATGCTCTGGAGAGTTTAGTTCTAATTGCCCATAATATGTCTTATGACATGGGCTTAATTTTGAGGGAGTTTACCATGGATTCAAATATTAAGAGCAATATCCTCATGAGACAGGGGACGAAATATCTTAAGGTGGAAATAGGGAAGCTTAAATTTCTTGATTCACTGGCTTTTATTACAGGTAGTCTTTCATCCCTAGCAAAGACCCACATTGATTCAGCCAGCCCCTTAACATTCACTCACTCAATGATAGAGGGTTTGCCCAAAAAGAGTCACCACCTACTCTTAAAGGGTAAGCAGTTTTTCCCTTATGAATATACCACAAAAATCAGCTGCTTTAATGACACAACACTCCCTCCTATTGAAATGTTCTACAGCTCCCTAAACAAATCAGGTATAACTTTGGACGAATATAGACATTCTAAATTAGTATGGGAGGCTACAGGGTGTAGGACATTAAAAGACTACCTCCTCATTTATTTGAGGTGTGATGTAGGATTACTGGCTGACATTTTTACACACCACAGGGCAATTCTAAATGATATATATTCTTTAGAATTGACACACTATTGCAGCCTCCCAGGGTACTCCTACGACTGCTTCCTGAAAAGTAGTAGAATATCGTTGGAGTTAAGTGCAGATGTGACGTTGCACAATCTCTTATCACAAAACATACGAGGGGGTTTTACAACTGCAGTTAGGAGTTATGTCAGAGCTAACAACCGCTATGTCAACCCATCTTTTAACCCCCAGGAGGATAGGTCTTCATTCTTACTTTATCTCGACTTTAACAGCCTCTATGGGAGTTGTATGACTAGGAAATTGCCCCATGGGGGACTAAGGAGACTATCATCTGATGAGATGAACTCCTTCATTAGCGGGGGGAAGATAATGACAGAACAGCCTTTCTCTTCTAACAAAGGGTACTGGCTCTTAATTGACACCAAACTTTTAAGACCCGAAATAGCTAGACTAACAGACGATCTGCCCCTTTGTTTACACCATAGGGGAATAAGTATGGAGGATATCTCACCATTTAGTAGGGGACTTCTGGAAACAAATAACATCACACACCTCCCCCCAAAAAACATCAAACTGGTTGGAGATCATCTCCCCAAAAAACATTATTTCATATCTCTTCACCTTTTACAACTATTTATTGAGATAGGACTTGAAGTGGAAACAATACATGCAATTTACGAGTTCCACCAGTCAGATTTTATGGCAGAATTTGTTAACACCAACGTTAACAATAGAAATGCCTCCAGCAGTAATGATAGGAAAACACTCTTCAAATTACTGACGAACAGTGTTTTTGGTAAAACGCTACTGAATCCAGCTCGTTATGCCATTGACACCAAACTAGTGACTTCAGCTAGGGCCTTTTTACGAGAGGTGAAGAATCCCCGCTTTAAACGAATGGTGCATTTAGGCGACAATAAATTATTGTCTGTCAGTTCCAGACCATTCATTAAAATTACTCATCCTAATTACATTGGGTTCCAGATTCTTGAGCTAGCAAAATACAGCTTGTACCATTTTTGGTACAGGGTACTTAAGAACCACTATTCAGATAGGGTACAACTGGTGTATAGTGATACAGACAGTTTCATTTTCACCTTACTAGCTGAAGATGTCTTTAATGAGATGGGGAAAGAACCCCTTAGTTTGTGGATGGATACGAGTAATTTTCCTGAAACTCACCCCTTGTATGATCCTTCTAAAAAGGGTGTTTTAGGGCTGTTAAAGTCAGAGGTGTCAGATAAACACATCCTTGAAGTTGTGGCACTCAAGCCCAAAATGTATAGTGTGCTTTTGCTTGACAATAAAAATTCCATCACCGCTAAGGGTATTCCCCGAGCTGTGCAAAGATCTTTAACACATAACCACTTTAAAGAGACCCTTCACAGTAATGGTGTAGTAAATACTTTTAATTACTCACAAATAAGAAACATAGGGGGGCAGATGCCAACCACATTCAATACTAAGAGGGGTTTAAGTGCATTTGATGATAAGCGCTTTTACCTAAATAAATACACTAGCCTAGCGTATGGTCACCCAGACATACCATCCGAGCCCCACCCCAACACCTCAGCCCAAGGAATGTCCACCGAGAGTGAAGGTGGTGACGTCATTGAACCACAAGGAGAGGAAGGACAACACCCCACCAGCGAGAGTGAACCCTATGACGTCAGCAGTCAGTCACCTGAGGGAGGCGCACTACATCCCATTCACTCTCTGGGAGATGATGAGTCATCATCTTCGTCCCAGGAGGAGGAGGAGGAGGGGGAGGAAGACCCCACAACGGACTTGTGGGCGAGAAGGAGAGGTCTTGTTAATAAATATTATGTGGGGGGAGATGACCTACAATACGACTATGTTTAACCCTATGTACTTTGATAATATAATCTATAAATCATCAGGATTATTTCTTTTTCTCCTTCTTTAAGTATAGAGGCTTAAAATATATCCAACTTAAAAACAACTAAGGGAGGCTGGTCCCTCTTACGGTACACTCAAGGTCATCAAGTATGAGGAGGGCTGGTGAGGGGGGACCGCCCCTACTGCGAGGATCCTGTTTTTACACCTGTCCCATAGGGGGAGGTGGGGGGGGGGGGTTAACTACCGCTCACCTGAGTGTTTATTATACAAATATACTGTCATACTTTTCTGTATAAATGAACATGAGCATGAACATAGCGACACATAATAGATACCTATCTTCACTATTTTACGATTGTTGCTGCCCCACACCTTGGGCGACCTAATATGGGGTGGCTCTAAGTGGCACCCCGCCTCTGATTTTCTTATCTGATTACCCTTCATAGGCAGCTACTTTACTATAAATGAACATGATCATAGTGGCACATAATAGATACCTATCTTCACTGTTTTTTCGACTGCTACCACTCACACCTTGGGTGACCTAATATGGAGTGGCACTATGTGGCTCCCCGCTTCTGATTTTCTTATCTGATTACCCTACATAGGTGGCTCTATCTGTCACCAAATAATCTACTGTGCTTTTGAAAAATAGGTGAGATAACAGGAATGTGCCAAGGGAAGTGAAAAATTTTATAAGAAAAAGTTGCCCCTAGTGTTTCTAGTGCAGAGAAGAACATTCAAGATGGCCGCCGGCAAGAGGAAATCCCAAACAGACCTTGATTTTGCTGGATTCAATGAAGAAAGCATTGATATAACCAGTCTATACAACAAGATGGTAAAAATAGATAATATAGTGAACTCTCATGTAGAAATAATTAGTAAATTGAAAGAAAGTAATGACCATTTAAATAGCAAAGTTGTATGTCTTGAGGGTGTAGTGAAAGACTTGCGCAAGGATAAGAATGAATTGGAAACAAATTGCAAAGCCACGGAAGAAGAAAATAAAGTCTTAAAAATAGCTATGGAAGAAGTTAAAGTAAATTTAAACATAAATGACTACAATAGGTTAGGTAAGGAAATTCAACAGGAGAAACAGCTTTTGTCAGCACAGATAGAGGAAGTTACACAGGGAATAGAACAGTGCACGAAAGATATGCAACTCACCTATACACAAGTGGCCAAGGAGAAGGAAAAAATTGAAGAAGCAGTAAAGGAAGTCAAACACTGCAGCAACCAAGATAAAACAAACATTAGGCTGGAAGTGAGAAAAGAATTGGCATCTAACCCGAAGTTGGTGCAAAACACAGTTGATCGGAGTAAGTCCCTGATAATTTTTGGCTGTAAAGAAAAGGAGATAACATCAGGTCAGAAAGAGCTGTAGAAGAAGCAAAAGTAATAAATAAAATTGTTGGCCTCGTGGAAGGTCTTACAACCATAGAGAATGTGTGCGACTACAGGAGAATAGGCAGATATGTAAAAGGGAACGAATGACCTTTGAGGATCACCCTAAATGGTGCCAAACAGATGGATGAAGTACTAAGGAATGCTAGAAAATTACAAAGTGATGAGGATGGGAAAGTGTGGTCATTAAGACGAGATCTTTCGAAAGAAGATAGGGAGAAGCTGAAACTGAAACTCGCCGAGGCAAAACGTTTAAATGGGAGCAGGAATGAAGAAGAAATCAATTCTTTTTTCTACAAATTGATAGGGGTAGGCAGACCAGTAAAGTGGTACATAAAGGCAAACCAACAAAATCATTAGAGAGACGGGGAGTGAAAAATAAGAAAAGGGGGAACAAGTTGCTGAAGATTGTATACACCAACATAGATGGAGTAAGATCGAAGATACTGGAGTTAAGTGATGTAATACAGCTGCAGACGCCAGACATTGTTGCACTCACGGAGACAAAACTTGAAGATGTTATTTTAAATGAGGTTATATTCCTATGGGGCTACTCAATTTGGAGACGGGACAGAAAAATTAGGAAAGGCGATGGCGTTGCTGTGCTGGTGAAAGAACACCTAAAGGTGAACGAAATAATGACTGCCAATCCACAAGAAGTTGATATAATAGCACTAGAGATCTGCCATGAGGATGATTAACTAATGATCATAAATGCATATAGTCCACCGCCAAGCAGCACATGGTCAAAGGAGGAGCAAGATAGTAAACGAGAAGGTCTTATAACAATAATGAGAGATCATAGCGAGAGCGGATAACGATAGATCACGACTGTTGATAGTCGGCGACTTCAACTTGAAATCCATAGACTGGGCATATGAAGTTAAAACAGAAGATTTTTGGACTTGTAAATTTGTAGACCTCATCCTGGAAACATTCTTGTATCAAAATGTTAAACAAGCTACGAGGATATAAGAATATAAGAAAGTTGATGCAATTGAAAAACCTCACTTTAGGAGAGGACATTATGGCAACCTTAGAAATTTTTTTAGTGAGTATAATTGGACAGACTTGTTGCTAGGCAAAGAAGTGAATGAGACGTATGTCAAGTTTTGTGAAATATATATGATAAAGGCACAAAAAAATTTATACCAAAACAGAGATGCAGAACTAGGAAACAGGATTGGTTTAACAGAAATTGCGAGAGGGCCAGAGATCATAAGACACAAAAATGGAATCAATACAGAAAGAGGCCAAACCCCCAAACATACCAGCGATACAAGGATGCGAGAAACAACTACACGACAGTGAGGAGAGAGGCAGAAAGAAATTTTGAAAAAGGAATTGCAGACAAATATAAAACAGAACCAGGTCTATTCTATAAATTCATAAACAACAAATTGCAGGTAAAGGATAATATTCAGAGGTTGAAAATGGGGAAAAGATTCACGGAAAATGAAAAGGAAATGTGTGAAACATTAAACGAAAAGTTCCAAAGTGGTTTTGTACAAAATGAAATCTTCAGGGAACCAGACACAATAAGAATTCCAGAGAACAACATAGAGCACATAGAGGTGTCTAGAGACGAAGTGGAAAAAATGATCAAGGAGCTAAATAAGAACAAAGCAGTTGGTCCACATGGAGTTTCACCATGGGTTCTGATAGAATGTGCACCTGAGCTCAGCATTCCACTTCAACTGATTTTTCAGGCATCCCTGTGTACAGGAATTGTAGCTGATGTGTAGAAAAAGGCTAACATAGTTTCAATCTACAAAAGTGGAAGCAGGGAAGACCCCCTTAATTATAGACCTGTATCATTGATAAGTGTAATAGTCAAAATATTGGAAAAAATAATTAAAACTAAATGGGTAGAACACCTGGAGAGAAATGATATAATATCAGACAGACAGTATGGTTTTCGATCTGGAAGATCCTGTGCATCGAATTTACTCAGTTTCCACGATCGAGCAATAGATACTACAGGAAAGAGATAGTTGGGTTGACTGCATCTATGTGGACCTAAAAAAAGGCTTTCGACAGAGTTCCACATAAGAGGTTGTTCTGGAAACAGGAAAATATTGGAGGGGTGACAGGTAAGCTTCTAACATGGATGAAAAATTTTCTGACTGATAGAAAAATGAGGTCAGTTATCAGAGGCAATGTATCGGACTGGAGAAATGTCACAAGTGGAGTACCACAGGGTTCAGTTCTTGCACCAGTGATGTTTATTGTCAATATAAATGATGTACCAGTTGGTATACAGAATTATATGAACATGTTTGCTGATGATGCTAAGATAATAGGAAGGATAAGAAACTTAGATGATTGTCATGCCCTTCAAGATGATCTGGACAAAATAAGTATATGGAGCACCACTTGGCAAATGGAATTTAATGTTAATAAATGCCATGTTATGGAATGTGGAATAGGAGAACATAGACCCCACACAACCTTTATATTATGTGAGAAATCTTTAAAGAATTCTGATAAAGAAAGAGAGCTAGGGGTGGTTCTAGAAAGAAAACTATCACCTGAGGACCACATAAAGAATATTGTGCGAGGAGCTTATGCCACGCTTTCTAACTTCAGAATTGCTTTTAAATACATGGATGGCGATATACTAAAGAAATTGTTCACGACTTTTGTTAGGCCAAAGCTAGAATTTGCAGCGGTTATGTGGTGCCCATATCTTAAGAAGCACATGAACAAACTGGAAAAGGTGCAAAGACACGCTACTAAGTGGCTCCCAGAACTGAAGGGCAAGAGCTATAAGGAGAGGTTAGACGCATTAAATATGCTAACACTAGAAGACAGAAGAAAAAGAGGTGATATGATCACTACATACAAAATAGTAACAGGAATTGATAAAATCTATAGGGAAAATTTCCTGAGACCTGGAACTTTAAGAACAAGAGGTCATAGATTTAAACTAGCTAAACACAGATGCCGAGGAAATATAAGAAAAATCATTTTCGCAAAAAGAGTGGTAGACGGTTGGAACAAGTTAA
The DNA here is from genome assembly GCF_040958095.1 of Procambarus clarkii. Classification (NCBI taxonomy): domain Eukaryota; kingdom Metazoa; phylum Arthropoda; class Malacostraca; order Decapoda; family Cambaridae; genus Procambarus; species Procambarus clarkii. The sequence continues at coordinate 7,583,787 of NC_091230.1, read as the reverse complement.
GTGAGAAGGTGGTGGAGGCCAAGACCGTCAGCAGTTTCAAAGCGCTATATGACAAAGAGTGCTGGGAAGACGGGACACCACGAGCGTAGCTCTCATCCTGTAACTACACTTAGGTAATTACACACACACACACACACACACACACACACACACACACACACACACACACACACACACACACGCGACTTCAATCACGGAAAGATTGACTGGGAGAACAAGGAACCGCATGGAGGCGAGGATACGTGGAGAGCCAAACTATTGGAGGTGGTGACAAGCAACTTTTTAACGCAGCATGTCGGAGAACCCACAAGGATGAGAGGCAATGACGAACCAGCGAGACTCGACCTAGTCTTCACTCTGAACGACTCCGACATAAGAGAAATCGGTTTTGAGGACCCAGTAGGAATGAGCGACCACAGTGTACTGGTGTTTGAGTACTTGATTGAAGAAGGGTTATTGAACTCGAGGAGGGATACCGAAACCAAAAGGTTAGCATACCGAAAGGGAAACTATGAGGGGATAAGAAAATTCCTAACAGATATAGCATGGGAAACAGAGCTCAGGGGAAAGACGGCCCAAGATATGATGGATTACATCACGCAGAAGTGCAAGGACGCAGCAAACAAGTTTGTCCCAGTCCAAAAGGAAAACAGAGAAATGAAGATGAGAAACCCATGGTTTAATCAAAGATGTAGGCTAGCTAAGCAGCAAAGTAAAAGGGCATGGAGAAACTATAGGAATAACAGGACACTGGAGAGCAGAGAAAGATACCAGAATGCCAGGAATGAATATGTCAGGATGAGAAGAGAGGCAGAAAGACAATACGAAAATGACATCGCAAGCAAGGCAAAGACTCAGCCTAAATTGTTGCATAGCCACATTAGGAGAAAAACAACAGTAAAGGAACAGGTTATGAGATTAAGGATAGGGGCGGAAGGATTCACTACAAATGACAAGGAAGTGTGTGAGGAATTGAATAAGAAATTCCAGGAGGTCTTCACCTTAGAACAAGGAGAAATTCCAGAGGTAAGTGAGGGAATAGCTAACCAGGAACCACTGGAAGAGTTTGAGATTACCAGTGGGGAAGTAAGGAAGTGTTTACTAGAGTTGGACGTGACGAAGGCTATAGGCCCAGATGGAATCTCCCCTTGGGTTCTAAAGGAAGGAGCAAGAGAACTGAGCCTACCACTCTCCATAGTGTATAACAAATCACTGGCAACAGGGGAACTGCCAGATATTTGGAAAGCAGCTAACGTAGTCCCGATATACAAGAAAGGGGATAGACAGGAGGCACTGAACTACAGGCCAGTGTCCCTAACCTGCATACCATGCAAGCTGATGGAGAAGATTGTGCGAAAAAAACTAGTGGAGCATCTGGAGCGAAGGAACTTTGTAACACAGCATCAACATGGGTTCAGGGATGGCAGGTCCTGCCTCACAGGGTTACTTGAATTCTACGACCAGGCAACAAAAATAAGGCAAGAAAGAGAAGGGTGGGCAGACTGCATATTTTTGGATTGTCAGAAAGCCTTTGATACAGTGCCACACAAGAGGCTAGTGCGAAAGTTGGAGATGCAGGCTGGAGTGAGAGGGAAGGTACTCCGGTGGATAGAGGAATACCTAAGCAACAGGAGACAACGAGTCTGTGTGAGGGGTGAAGTCTCAGATTGGCGAGACGTCACAAGTGGAGTCCCGCAGGGGTCAGTCCTCGGACCTATACTGTTTCTGGTATATGTAAATGATCTCCCAGAGGGTATAGATTCGTTCCTCTCAATGTTTGCCGACGATGCAAAAATTATGAGGAGGATTGAAGCAGAGGATGATAGTAGGAGGCTACAAGATGACCTGGATAGACTGAGTGAATGGTCCAACAAATGGCTGTTGAAGTTCAACCCGAGTAAATGCAAAGTAATGAAACTAGGCAGTGGAAACAGGAGGCCAGGCACAGGATACAGAATAGGAGATGAAGTACTTAATGAAACAGACAGAGAGAAAGATCTAGGAGTTGATATCACACCAAACCTGTCTCCTGAAGCCCACATAAAGAGAATAACGTCTGCGGCATATGCGAGGCTGGCTAACATCAGAACGGCGTTCAGGAACCTGTGTAAGGAATCATTCAGAATCTTGTACACCACATATGTAAGACCAATCCTGGAGTATGCGGCCCCAGCATGGAGCCCGTACCTTGTCAAGCACAAGACGAAGCTGGAAAAAGTCCAAAGGTATGCTACTAGACTAGTCCCAGAACTAAGAGGCATGAGTTATGAGGAAAGGCTGCGGGAAATGCACCTCACGACACTGGAAGACAGAAGAGTAAGGGGGGACATGATCACAACCTACAAAATCCTCAGGGGAATCGACCGGGTAAACAAGGATGAACTTTTCAACACTGGTGGGACGCGAACAAGGGGGACACAGGTGGAAGCTGAGTACCCAAATGAGCCACAGAGACGTTAGAAAGAACTTTTTCAGTGTCAGAGTAGTTAGCAAATGGAATGCATTAGGAAGTGATGTGGTGGAGGCTGACTCCATTCACAGTTTCAAATGTAGATATGATAGAGCCCAATAGGCTCAGGAACCTGTACACCAGTTGATTGACGGTTGAGAGGCGGGACCAAAGAGCCAGAGCTCAACCCCCGCAAGCACAATTAGGTGAGTACAATTAGGTGAGTACACACACACACACACACACACACACACACACACACACACACACACACACACACACACACACACACACACACACACACACACAGCCTTGATAGTGAGCAGGTCAGCCTTGATAGCGAGCAGACGTGTAGGGTCATCGGTCCGCGTATACCGAGGGAATAATAGGGTCAAGGGAGCGGGTGCACTGTGCAGTGAGAATCGGGTCAGTGTAAATCGAACAGTGGCATTGCAATGCAACACATTGATCACATCTCGTGGTGAATTATCTTAGTGAATTTAGAGAAAATAGCTAGTGAAGATCGACTTCTTGAGGCATCATCAGTCGCATCAGCCGGGACCCATGTGGAGACCTGAAGACCTCACAGGATTACCGACGACACGCCGTGTATTCACCTAGAGTGCTTGCTGGGGGCTGGCTGGTAAGTGTCTCTCATAAGTCTCCAACAGTGTGCAAGGTTTATATAATATTATATCGTAGAAGCTAATGCATTCCATTCAATAATACAATCGTAAGTGGTAGACAGGTAACAGGGACACCAACTGTGAGCTCACTGGGAACCCAGATAAGCCGCTAATCCCCCTGTGGTAATCTGAAGACAACACCTCAGCCACCTCCTCTTAACCCCCATCTCACTCTCCCAAACTCTCCCCCCCCCCACTCCCACTCTCCCCTATCACTGACTAAACGTACACACGCACACACACACACACACTGTGTGTGTAATCACCTATTTGTACTCACCTAGTTGTGCTTGCGGGGGTTGAGCTCCGGCTCTTTGTCCCGCCTCTCAACCGGCAATCAACAGGTGTACAGATTCCTGAGCATATTGGGCTCTATCATATCTACACTTGAAATTGTGTATGGAGTCAGCCTCCACCACATCACTTCCTAATTCATTCCATTTGTCAACCACTCTGACACTAAAAAAGTTCTTTCTAATATCTCTGTGGCTCATTTGGGCACTCAGTTTCCACCTGTGTCCCCTAGTGCGAGTGCCCCTTGTGTTAAATAGCATATCAACCCTGTCGATTCCCTTGAGAATCTTGAATGTGGTGATCATGGCCCCCTAACTCTTCTGTCTTCCAACGAAGTGAGGTTTAATTCCCGTAGTCTCTCTTCGTAGCTCATACCTCTCAGCTTAGGTACTAGTCTGGTGGCTAACTTTTGAACCTTTTCCAGTTTAGTCTTATGCTTGACAAGATAAGGACTCCATGCTGGAGCAGCATACTCCCGGATTGGTCTGACATATGTGGTATACAATGTTCTGAAAGATTCATTACACAAGTTTCTAAAAGCCGTTCTTATGTTAGCCAATCTGGCATATGCTGCTGATGTTATCCTCTTGATATGAGCTTCAGGGGACAGGTCTGGCGTGATATCAACCCCCAGATCTTTCTCTCTCTCTGACTCTTGAAGTATTTCATCTCCAAAATTATACCTTGTATCTGGTCTCTTACTTCCTACCCCTATCTTCATTACATTACATTTGCTTGTGTTAAACTCTAACAACCATTTGTTCGACCATTCCTGCTCTTTGTCTAGGTCTTCTTGAAGCCTCAAGCTGTTCTCTTCTGTCTTAATCCGTCTCATAATTTTGGAGTCGTCAGCGAACATTGAGAGGAATGAGTCTATACCCTCTTGGAGATCATTTACGTATATCAGAAACAGGATAGGTCCGAGTACAGAGCCCTGTGGGTCTTCACTGGTGACTTCACGCCATTCTGAGGTCTCACCCCTCACTGTAACTCTTTGCTTCCTATTGCTTAGGTATTCCCTTATCCACTAGAGCGCCCTACCAGTTACTCCTGCCTGTTTCTCCAGCTTATGCATCAACCTTTTGTAGGGTACTGTGTCAAAGACTTTCCAACAGTCCAAAAAAATGCAGTCCGCCCATCCTTCTCTTTCTTGCTTAATCTTTGTCATCTGATCGTAGAATTCTATTAAGCCTGTAAGTGTGGGATCCGACCTGTGAGATATATATATATTTAATTTATATGAATTTATATAGAATTTATATATACGTTAATTTATATATTTCGATAGCAATTTGTATGATGTTAAGTGGACTGTATTTCTGCAATAATCTCACAAATCGATCCATACACATTAGGGGGGTTTATATTATATTTATATATATGCAGCCAATCAAACTACAGCATTAAACTACATATATTAGTATACATTGAAGAGGTTCCTTATCTTATTATACAGCAGGCTTAGTCCATCAGGTATAACTAGGATGTAGACACCAAATTATTCTCATTTGAGGCTGCTTCCAACACCCAGTAACTGATATACCAAGCTTGCTTCCTCTTCTTAACCTGTCAAAGGGTGCTAGCTATAAAGCCAGAATCCTAATATATGACAGCTATATCAGAGAAAACACTGTATAATGATTCAAATAAGGACCAAGGCTTAATTACCTTTAGTATGAGGCGAGTTCGCATTCTAACCTGTTCGCCCAATATCTACCAACATTAATGGCCAAAAATGATTAGATAAACGGGTTTTAGTAGAACACTTTGCTTGTTTATTGTTGACTGCGTGTTGATGATGGAAGACCACTACTCTGATCTCCATTACACTTCGTCCAAGAGAAATGATAGGAGCCGAATTTGCCCCCTGCTCCTCTGATCTTAACAACAATGGCTGACAACCTCCTCCCTCACTGACGCCTCCCTCACTTTGTAGAGACGTCAGTAACTGAGAGAATGGTCACATTTACTTTATTTTAATACTGATAATTAAGTTAATTAAAATAAAATGTTTTTATGATGTTAAAAGTCCAAAGACTAATGTATTTAAGAATAATTCCAACACAATAGCTGGTGAATTATAATAGTATGTGGAAATAATATCCCTTTTTCTATTGACGGAAAGTTCCACTACAAGCTACATTTTCTATGGGTTAACTTGTATACAACGCAGCAATATTATCTTCCTGCATGTAATATTATTAAATGGTGTCGGATTTTCCGATAGTAAGGCAAGATTTACCCTCCCTGAACCCATGTTGATGGGTTGTCATGAAGTCGCTTCTCTCCAGATGTGTTACTAGGTTTTTTCTCACAATCTTCTATATCACCTTGCATGGTGTACAATTTAAGGACACTGGCCTGTAGTTCAATGCCTCTTGTCTGTCACCCTTTTTTGTATATTGGTACTACATTAGCAGTCTTCCATATTTCTGGTAGGTTTCCCATTTCCAGTGATCTACTATACACTATGGAGAGTGGCAAGCAAAGTGCTCCTGCACACTCTTTCAATACCCATGGTGAGATTCCATCCAGCCCAACAGCTTTTCTCACGTCCAGCTCCAATAGGTGCTTCTTGACCTCATTTCTTGTAATTTCGTACCTTTCCAAGGTCGCCTGGTTTGCTGCCACCTCTCCTAGCAACGTGACTTCTCCCTGTTCTATTGTAAAGACCTCCTGGAACCTTTTGTTGAGTTCTTCACACACCTCTCTGTCATTCTCAGTGTACCTGTCTTCGCCCATCCTAAGTTTCATCACCTGTCCTGTTCCTTCACTGATGTCTTCCTCCTGATGTGACTATGTAGTAGCTTTGGTTCGGTCTTGGCTTTATTAGCTACATAATTTTCATACCTTTTCTCAGCTGCTCTTCTCACATTAATATACTCGTTCCTGGTTCTCTGGTATCTCTCTCTACATTCTGGTGATCTGTTATTACGGAAGTTCCTCCATGCCCTTTAGTTCAGCTCCTTTGCTTTCATACATTCCCTGTTAAACCACGGATTCTTCTTTTGCTTCTCTGTTTTTTCCTGTCGGGCTGGGACAAACCTGCTTACAGCCTCCTGACATTTTTGGGTGACATAGTCCATCATGTCTTGTACGGACTTGGTTCTGAGTTCTGTGTCCCAGTCCCTTAGAAATGTATTCATCTCTTCATAGTTTCCCTTTCGGTACGCCAGCCCTTTGTTTCCCAGTTCTTTTTTGGGGGTGATAATTCCTAGCTCAACCAGGTACTCAAAGCTCAATACACTATGATCACTCATTCTCAGGGGGGCTTCCAACTTAACTTCCCTTATATTCCAATCATTTAGGGTAAATATCAGATCAAGCAAGGCTGGTTCATCCCCTCCTCTCATTCTTGATGGTCCCTTGACATGTTGACTTAGAAAGTTTCTTGTAGCCACATCCAGCAGCTTTGCTCTCCATGTGTCTGGTCTTCCATGTGGGTCTTTGTTCCCCCAATCTATCTTCCCATGATTGAAGTCTCCTATGATTAGTAGCCTGGATCCGGTCCTGCTAGCCACAGAAGCTGCTCTCTCCATTATATTGATTGTGACCAAGTTGTTTCTATCATATTCCTGTCTGGGTCTTCTGTTGTTCGGTGGGGGGTTATATATGACCACTTCTATAATTTTCTGTCCTCCAGTTGCTATGGTTCCTGATATGTAGTCACTGAAACCTTCACAGTTCTGAATTACCATCTCTTCAAAACTCCAACCTTTTCTTATCAGCAAAGCTACACCACCTCCTTCTTTCCCTTCTCTCTCTTTCCTCACTACATAGTAGTCCTGTGGAAACACTGCATTTCTTATGGGTTTCGTTAGCTTTGTTTCTGTGAGTGCTATCATGTCTGGGTTTTCTTCTAGTGCCCATTCTCAAGGTTCACTTGTTTTATTTGTAATCCCATCTATGTTAGTGTACATTGCCTTGAACCTCACTTTCTTCTGTTCATTTTCTTGTCCCCTTTTTGGCGAGCATTCTGCTGGCGTGGAAAGCTGTTCCGTGGGTGTGAAGATCTGTGAGGTGGTTTGCAGGGTCTCAGAGGATTTTGGGGTGGGGGGTGGGGGTTCAAGGGAAGGGGGGACATTGAGGATACGGGGTGAGGGGGGGGGAGGTGGGATAGGGATGATATGGGATGAAGAGGGAGGGGGGAGAGAAGGGAAAGGTGGGAGGGGGGACATGGTGGGAATGGGGGAGGGGTGGCAGGGTCAGAATGGGATGGGGTGGGGGAGAAAGGGAGGGTTTGGTGAGCATTTGAGTGGGGGCAGGTAAGGTTTCTATGCAGAGGGGGATGGTGGTGTTGCCCTTCTCTTTGGTGTTGCTGGTATGCTGGTTGTGGGTTCCCCTCTTGTCTCTGGGACTGTTGTGTTGAGGGCTGCGATTTCCTGGTTTACTCCTCTCTCTCCCTGCGCTTCCTTCTTGCCTCTGCTGCCCTGGCTCTCTCCTCCTTCATCCTGTCTCTCTGCAGGAATACTTTTTTGTATCCCTCCGCATACTGCAGAAGAATCTTCCTCTCTAAAATAACCTCTTTGGTGGCCTCGTTTGTAAACACCACCTTTACCAGTCGGTTTCTGTCCTTGTTGTACCAGCCCAACATGAAAACCTTCTCAATGTTTTGTTCAGCCCCTTCTATCTGTAACCCCTTCAGTAGCCCATGTACTGCCTCTCTATCCTTGCTATTCCATTCCTGCCTATTGGATCCTTCCTGTTCTTTGATGCCTACAACTACCACTTATCATTTTTTCTCCATCAACTGACTGGTGCACCTTGCTGCTTCCTGTGAGGTAGCTGCTTGTAATGCTTCCTCCCTCGCTGTGTCCATTGCTTCTGAGCTCTTTCTCAGTCTTTCTGCAAATGTTTCAGGTACAGAGGCATTTCCTTCCAATGTAACATTCCCACTTTTCCTTTGGATGATAATCTGATGCTCGGTCTCTTTATTTTTCTCTGTGAGAGATTTGATCACCTCTCTTGCTGATATCAGCTCACTTTGCAGGTTGTTAATTGTAATCCTCATTTCATGCATCTCCCTCCTGAATTCCTCCAGAACTTGAGTTAACATTTCCTTCGTTTGGTCACTTTGACTATTCCTTGTGTCCCTGTTCTGTCCTTCTGCCATTTTGTCCCATGTCAAGAGAGAGTAAGATAGAGAGAGAGCAAGAGAGAGAGAGAGAGAAAAGAGAGAGAGAGAGAGAGAGAATAGAGAGAACGAGAGAGAGGGAGGGTGGTGTGTGCATACTCACCTAGTTGTGCTTGTGGGGGTTGAGCTTTGGCTCTTTGGTCCCGCCTCTCAACCGTCAATCAACTGGTGTACAGGTTCCTGAGCCTATTGGGCTCTATCATATCTACACTTGAAACTGTGTATGGAGTCAGCCTTCACCGAATCACTTCCTAATGCATTACATTTGTCAATCACTCTGACACTAAAAAAGTTCTTTCTAATATCTCTGTGGCTCATTTGGGCACTCAGTTTCCACCTGTGTCCCCTAGTGCGTGTGCCCCCTTGTGTTAAATAGACTGTCTTTATCAACTCGGTCAATTCCTTTGAGGATCTTGAATGTGGTGATCATGTCCCCCTAACTCTTCTGTCTTCCAACAAACTGAGGTTTAATTCCCGTAGTCTCTTCTCGTACCTCATACCTCTCAGCTCAGGTACTAGTCTGGTGGCAAAACTTTGAACCTTTTCCAGTTTAGTCTTATGCTTGACTAGATATGGACTCCATGCTGGAACCTCATACTCCAGGATTGGTCTGACATATGTGGTATATACTGTTCTGAAAGATTCCTTACACAAGTTTCAATATGCCGTTCTTATGTTAACCAACCTGGCATAGGCTGATGATGTTATCCTCTTGATATGAGCTTCAGGGGGACAGGTCTGGGGTGATATCAACCCCCATGTCTTTCTCTCTCTGTGACTCTTGAAGTATTTCATCTCACAAATGATATCTTGTATCTGGTCTCCTGCTGTCTACCCCTATCTGCATTACATTACATTTGCTTGGGTTAAACTCTAACAACCATTTGTTCGACCATTCCTGCAGCTAGTCCAGGACTTCTTGAAGCCTCAAGCTGTCCTCCTCTGTCTTAATCCTTCTCATAATTTTGGCGTTGTCAGCAAACATTGAGAGGAATGAGTCTATACCCTCTGGGAGATCATTTACGTATATCAGAAACAGGATAGTTCCGAGTACAGAGCCCCGTGGGACTCCACTGGTGACTTCACGCCATTCTGAGGTCTCACCCCTCACTGTAACTCTCTGCTTCCTATTGCTTAGGTACTCCCTTATCCACTGGAGCCCCCTACCAGTTACTCCTGCCTGTTTCTCCAGCTTATGCATTAAACTTTTATGGGGTACTGTGTCAAAGACTTTCCGACAGTCCAAAATAATGCAGTCCGCCCATCCTTCTCCTGCTTGTTTATCTTTGTCACCTGATCGTAGAATTCTATCAAGCCTGTAAGGCAAGATTTACCCTCCCTGAACCCATGTTGATGGGTTGTCACGAAGTTTCTTCTCTCCAGATATGTTACTAGGTTTTTTCTCACAATCTTCTCCATCATCTTGCATGGTATACAAGTTAAGGACACTTATATACCATGACTATTATATGTGTGTGTGTGTGTTTGTGTAATTACCTAAGTGTAGTTACAGGATGAGAGCTACGCTCAGTGTGTCCCATCTTCCCAGCACTCTTTGTCATATAACTCTTTGAAACTACTGACGGTCTTGGCCTCCACCACCTTCTCGCCAAACTTGTTCCAACCGTCTAACACTCTGTTTGCGAAAGTGAATTTTCTTATATTTCTTCGGCATCTGTGTTTAGGTAGTTTAAATCTATGACCTCTTGTTCTTAAAGTTCCAGGTCTCAGGAAATCTTCCCTATCGATTTCATCAATTCCTGTTACTATTTTGTATGTAGTGATCATATCACCTCTTTTTCTTCTGTCTTCTAGTTTTGGCATATTTAATGCCTCTAACCTCTCCTCGTAGCTCTTGCCCTTCAGTTCTGAGAGCCACTTAGTAACATGTCTTTGCACCTTTTCCAGTTTGTTGATGTGCTTCTTAAGATATGGGCACCACATAACCGCTGCATATTCTAGCTTTGGCCTAACAAAAGTCTGAACAATTTCTTTAGAATATCGCCATCCATGTATTTAAAAGCAATTCTGAAGTTAGAAAGCGTGGCATAGGCTCCTCGCACAAAGTTTTTTATGTGGTCGTCAGGTGATAGTTTTCTATCTAGAACCACCCCTAGATCTCTTTCTTTATCAGAATTCTTTAAAGATTTTTCACATAATATATAGGTTGTGTGGGGTCTATGTTCTCCTATTCCACATTCCATAACATGGCATTTATTAACATAAAAATCCATTTGCCAAGTGGTGCTCCATATACTTATTTTGTCCAGGTCATCTTGAAGGGCATGACAATCATCTAAGTTTCTTATCCTTCCTATTATCTTAGCATCACCAGCAAACATGTTCATATAATTCTGTATACCAACTGGTAGATCATTTATGTAGACAATAAACATCAGTGGTGCAGGAACTAAACCCTGTGGTACTCCACTTGTGACATTTCTCCAGTCCGATACATTGCCTCTGATCACTGCCCTCATTTTTCTATCAGTCAGAAAATTTTTCATCCATGTTAGAAGCTTACCTGTCACCCCTCCAATATTTTCCAGTTTCCAGAACAACCTCTTATGTGGAACTCTGTCGAAAGCCTTTTTTTTAGGTCTAGATAGATGCAGTCAACCCAACCATGTCTTTGGTTGGGTTGTGTGTGTGTGTGTGTGTGTGTGTTTACTCACCTAGTTGTGTTTGCGGGGGTTGAGCTCTGACTCTTTGATCCCGCCTCTCAACTGTCAATCTACTGGTGTACAGATTCCTGAGCCTTTTGGGCTCTTTCATATCTACATTTGAAATTATGTATGGAGTCAGCCTCCACCACAACACTACTTAATGCATTCCATTTATTAACTACTCTGACATTGAAAAAATTCTTTCTAACGTCTCTGTGGCTCATCTGGGTAATAAGTTTCGTCATGTGTCCCCCTTGTTCGTGTTCCACCCGCGCTAAAGAGTTTGTCTTTGTCCACCCTGTCAATTCCCCTGAGAATTTTGTAGGTGGTTATCATGTCTCCCCTTACTCTTCTGTTTTCCAGGGTTATGAAGTTCAGCTCCCTTCGCCTTTCCTCGTAACTCATTCCACTCAGTTCCGGGACCAGTCTGGTGTCATACCTCTGCATCTTCTCTAACTTCGTCTTGTGTTTAACTAGATCTGGACTCCAAGCTGGAGCTGCATACTCCAAGATTGGTCTTACGTAAGTGTGTGTGTGTGTGTGATAAAAATAGTTAATTAGTAATTAGTAACAGTTGATTGATTGACAGTTGAGAGGCGGGCCGAAAGAACAAAGCTCAACCCCCGCAAGCACAACTGGGTGAATACAACTAGGTAAATACACAAGTGCAAGCACATGTGTATTTATTGTATTCACCTAATTGTATTCACAGCTAGGTGAATACAACTAGGTAAATACACATGCACAAGCACATCCCTCAGGAGGATGGTAATGTTCCTGTAGATTGGACTTCTACAATACAACCCTCATTTGCAAAATTGTTTAAAAAGAGCCCAGAAGCTAGGTCTGCAGTGAGGGAAGTTGCCATGGAAGTGGCTTCTTCTCAGGAAGCAGCTAGATGTACTTGCTGGCTAATAGAGAGAAAAAGAGTAGTAGTAGTAGTAGTAGTAGTAGTAGTAGTAGTAGTAGTAGTAGGCATTAAGGAGCAAACAGGGACCAGTCCAGTGGAGTGGAGAGACAAGGACAAAAACACAGTTAATGAGATTCTTAAAGGGGTATAGATGGAGAGGGCTGACCAGAATATTGAAAAGGTTTTCAGGCTTGGACAGTACAACAAGGACAGAGACTAATTGATAAGGATGGTATTCACGAACGAGAACACAAAAGAGAACCTGCTAGCAAGGAAGAATGAACTAGTAAATGTACTGAAGTTCAAAAAGTATTTCTGCAGAGGGATATGACAAGGGACGAGGAAATGAGGGCAGCAGACGTGAGGATGGCGCACAGGGAGAAAGAAAGGAATCAGGGAATCACAACCCTGAATACTACAATCCCAGAGGGAAGTGGGGAACCCTCCACAAGTAGTTCAACAGCTACAGTGAGAGGAATACCACCCCCAACCCCTGCCAGCACCACACTTGTGGGAAAGTCTGATTCAGAATGTTAATAAAAATAATCATTACATTCCATAGCTATGAAGGACCACCACTTTTTGTGAAAAAGTGGAAAACTGAAAAGAGCAAATGTATTGAAATTAGATCCACGATCTTGTGCCTATGGATCTTAAGGAATAATAATGTAATGTGAAACATTAATAAGACTGTATATTATAATTAAATTAAGAGTCAAACTCACTCATACCTTTGGGGGGGGGGGAATACAGGCAATAAGTAACTACTATGTCATTAGCACTAATAATCCGATGCTGGTTCTTCATCAGAATAAATCATGAATATATAAGAAATATCAATAATAATTATATGGCATATAAAGTAATCATAAATTTGATATCTAGAACTAATGAAATGTTAAGAAATGAAATTATTTATGTAGAATATCAATAATCAACTAAGGATTAGTTATGACTACTCAATACTATGACAATGGTTTAGCTGTAAGAAGTGAGAAACGTGAACATCTGTCACCAAGCGTCACTGATAACTTGTTGCATCAGTTAATTTGTTCCACGTGATCATTGCGTAGCCTGTCTTCTGCTTGATGTGAACTCGGGAGCGGAAAGGCAGTTACATTGTAAAATTTGTCTACAAAAGAATTACAGACATGATTTTCCAAATGAAATTGAGTGAACAGTAAGATAGGAAACGTACTGGTTTGATTTGTTCTTTCTACGTCTTAACGACAATCCTCCCATATGTTTAAAAGTGATCACAATACTAAACAAAATTAGGACTTTATACTTGCCGAGCCGAGTGTCCGTTGATTAAGGAAATTGTCCCAATCCTCTGGCCTACGCTGCTGCTGTAAGGACGTAAAATACGGGCTGGAATTTGACGAGTTCCTGGACACAGCTGTTCTCTAACAAAGTTAATATGGCTTCTCTTCTCTCCTCCCTTCCTCCCAGTCTCGTCTGCGCATGCACAAAGGCACAAAGCGTTGTTATGGACAATTATTCTACTAATAATTTCTCAGTGATTCCTGGCTGCGCCACCAGAGGGTGCAGACGTCGGGCTCCGGCTGTCAGTAGTCGTCAGCCGTTGCTGAGTCGCGGTTGCTGTGGGGGGGGGGGGGGGTGTGGAGCGCCCGCTGATCGGGGCCCCGCCTGCTGGTATGGATGTGGCTGGTACTAGCCGCATTCGGAGGATCGACACAGTGTGGCTGGACTTTTCTGCTGATGTGGACTGGCCCGTTGTAAAGGTTGCCCTCCTAGACGTCCTCCGTGTTGACGTCCCCGAGCTCCTGAGCCTCGAGAAGTTGTCGCCCACCCGTGTTGCAGTGTCGTTTGACACGTCACATGTTTACCTGGAGTTTGTGGCTCGCTGGAATGGCCGCACGCTTCCTCTTCCGGCTTCGGCTGTGTCTGTGGAGATCTCGGATCCCTGGGGGCCCTTGTCGTTTGTGAGTGTTCCCGGCGTGTCAGTAACCCTCCCCGAGACGGCCCTCATGTCCATGTTTACGTGGTTTGGGTCGTGGTGAAGCACCGGTTCAACTCTTTGAGTGCGGTACGGCTGAAGGGGGTCCGGCTGGGTTCATGCACGCTTGTCATGCGGCTCACGAGCCCTATACCGTCCAGGGTCTCTTATCGTGGGCTGTCTCTGAGGACTTTCTATCAGGGTCAAACCTGTAGTGTTTCCGGTGTGATGCTGAGGGCCACGTAGTGGCCGGTTCCGACACTCCTCATGCTGAAGCCCCTTCAGTTTTCCTAGAGGATGATTTTCCTCGCTTATCTGTGTGTGTGGACTACCCGGTGGATCCTCGCTCTGTGCAGGTGCCTGGTGTGGATCCCGCGGTGGTTCCGGATGTCGCTACGTCTGGACCTGACATGTTTGCCCCGCCGGTGAGCTCGGGGGACCTGGGGGCGCCTGTTTCGGACCTTCGTCATTCGATACATGCGGAGGTGCATCCGCATCCGGTGGCCTTGGGGAATGCTGTAGGGGTGGCGCCTGCATCTCCTGCTGGAGGCCATGTGCTTCCCGGGGCTGACGAGGCGGTGGTATGTGTGTCTCCACCCACGTCCTCTACCTTGTCGCCTCTGGCAGTTTCCTCGTTGACGAGTACCTCTTCTCTTCTGCAGATTCCGTCGCCCTCACTGGATACCTCACGTGTGCTGGAGTCTACCATTCCACCTGCTGTGTCTCTTCCTTCTCTGACTCCGGTCTCCATTCCTGGTGGTGGCTTTTTGCCCCGCGTTGTTGAGGCTGCTGTTCTGCGTGATCGTGCTGCCCCGGCTTTGGGGCCGCCTGCCGATGGTTCTTCTGGGACACCGCTTGCTGGGGGTGACAGTTCCGACGATCAGCGGCCTCTTTTTAAGCGCTGTCGCTCGGCTCGGGGTGCGTCACCTCGCCGGTCGTGGGCAGAGGAGCGTGATGCGATGGATGATGATGCTGTGTTGCCTCCTGTGGTGCCTTCTGGGTTGGACGCTGTGCCTCCTGCTGGTGGCTCCCCTCAGTGGGCAGTTGCCCCTGGTGATCGCGACCTTGTGGTGGTGTTGTCGAAGGATGTGCGGCGGGGGGCCTCTGCTCCTGTTCCGGTTGGTGGGAGCACTGGGGCCCCTGTGGAGCCACCCTCCACGGGTCTCGGTGTGGTTCCCGGCACCGAACGGACTGCACGCCTTAGTGGGCGGGCCGGTGTGTGGCCTGCCGTGCAGTCAGGTGTGCTTCCAAGTGTGCGGCCCTGTGACCAACTTGCTAGGGGGGAAACCCGTCCCTTTCGTCCTCCCGACTGGCGAGATGATCGACAGATCTACAGCAACTCCGACTTTTGTGTGTGATGACCTGGTGTGTCCTGTTCCCTGGTGCCCATCTACCATATGGGTTCCACGAGCGCAGTGTTTTGTGTCGGGAGTGCCGAATTTGATGCCTCGGCCTACTGCGACTCCTGGGTGTCCGATTCCTGAAAGTGACCAACTTGTTTGGGAAGCTTATTGCTTACGGTTTCCAGCTCGGGAGTACCCGGAGGAGTATGAGTGATTGGTGTGAATGGTTAATTGGTTTGTTTGGTTTCTGTCTGT
Organism: Procambarus clarkii; assembly: GCF_040958095.1. NCBI lineage: Eukaryota > Metazoa > Arthropoda > Malacostraca > Decapoda > Cambaridae > Procambarus > Procambarus clarkii. Next base: position 7,568,090 of record NC_091230.1, on the reverse strand, counting down.
GTTGTGCGTGATGTTTCTCCAGTGCCTGTGTGAACAGGTGGGTGTCCTTGTGTGTGGGTGTGGATGTTGCTCTTGCCCCTGCGTGGCCTGTTTTGTTGTATGTTTTGTGCTTTGCCTTTGGTGTGTGTGTTTGTGTTGTGGTTGTGTGCGGTTGTGGGTGTTTGGTGTTATTTCTTTCGTGTCGTTGCGCTCGCCCTGTGTATTGTGTTGGGGTGGCGGGCAGTGTGGTTGTGTATGTCGCTTGTATGCGTGAGTTTATTTTCTTTTCCTTGTGACATTCTTTATTATGTGTGCGGCATTTGTGTGTTTATGTTATGTCTGTTTGTATTTCCCTGCTTATGTATTTAACTGTTTTTCTGTATTTATTTTTTGTTGTTTCCTGTAGCTTTGTACTTTTGCCTCTGTGTCGGTGGCTTAGGAGGCCTGTTGTTGTTATGTACTAATCTGCTGCACCTGTGTTTGGGTTGTTGGGATGGGTTTGTTTTGTGTGTTTTCTTTCTGTATTTCTGTACTTACGTTTTTTGTGGATGTGACTGTTTTATGTTATTTATATCTTGTGTTATTTATTTGTAACGTTCTGTTTTTTTCTTTTTTTGTGTGTGTGTGTGGGTGTGTAAACCCCGGTGCCCGTTTTGGGGTTTTCTCATTTTGTGCCTTGTATCATGTGTTTTCTTTCTTGGTTTTTGTTGGGTATGCTTAGTTTGCATCCATGTTTCTGTACTTTGTTGTATTTGTCCTGTTTGTATGTATGATTTGTTGTTTTCTATTGTCTATTGTCTGTTTTGTATATTGTGTATATCTTTTATAAAAAAAAATAATAATTTCTCAACCGTGCGAGATATTAGGACTAGGGTTTATTATAAGGAAGGTAATATTAATGGCATTCTCGTCGTATAATTATTAACATGAAACTGTTTTCATGTGGACGAAAATGGATGGATAATTTAATTCCTCCATGTCAGCTCTGGGATAACAGAGACTACTGTTAAACTGTGATCTTCAGCTAATGACACGCTATTATTTGATCGCTAGTTGACATAGTGTCAGTTAATTTTTCTATGAAAGGAATACTGATACAGAGTGAAAATATAATTTAATTCTCTGAAATGTAGATGTTATCTTTCATTCTGCTAATTTGCTGAACGCAACCACGCCATTTAGTACAAATATTCGGCGAAATAATTTGCGCAGTAGGAAAGGAATTAATATGATTAATCTACGAGTTAGTAATATTTGTAATTACTATTGTTAATACAAGGATGATGTATTAAATTACAAAAATGATGAATACGTGTTGGATATTTTCCAACACCACTAAGTGCCTATCTAGGGCACCCTTCCCCCCACTCCCCAGGATCTCCCTTCTTCCCCAACCCCGAAGCCTTCCCTTCTACAAACTCTCCCCCCACAAGCCCTCCCTTCTCCCCCCCCCCAAGCCCTGCCTTCCCCCCCAAGCCCTCCCTTGTCCACCATGCACTCCCCACCCCAAGCCCTCCGTTCTTCCCCACCTCCCTAAGCCCTACATTCTCCCCACCCTCTTAAGCCCTCCATTCTCCCCCCACTCCCCTTAGCCCCCCCCTTCTTCCTCTCCCCTCTAATTCCTCCCTCCCCCCAGCCCCCCCCTAATTCTTCCCTCCCCCATCCCCCCAAGTTCTCCCTCCTCTTAGCCCCCCCCCTAAGCCCCATCCTCTACCGCCCCCCCAAGCCCTCCCTTTTCCCCCCATCCCCTCAAGCCTTCCCTCCTCTCATACCCTCCCAAGCCTCCTCCCCCTTCTCCAACATTCTCCTAGATCTCCCTCTCTCACCCCCCTCCCAAGCCTCCCGCTCTTACCTATGCCGCCAAGCCTCTCCCTCTCCCCCCCCCCCAAGTCCTCTCTTCCCCCCCCCCGCTCCCTCAAGCCCTCCTTCCTCCACCACCCTCCCAAAACAAGAACCTCCCAGCCCCCCTCACACCCCAGATCCCCCCAGATCCCTCTTCCTAGGCCCTCCCATCTTAGACCCTCCCTGTTTCTCTGCTTTAGGGAAATCAACAGAAACTGAGGAAAGACAGAAGAGAGAGACAGTTTCAAGCTGATGTACTCGAACATAGATGGGATTACAAGCAAGGCAAGTGAACTAGGGGAAAGAGCACAAGAAGTGAACCCAGATGTAAATGGACTCACAGAAGCAAAACTCTCTGGAATCGTAACGAATGGAGTGTTTCCCAAGGACTACACCTAAATAAGGAAAGAGAGGGAAGGAAAGGGAGGAGGTGGAGTGGCCCTATTAATGAGAATGGAATGGAGTTTCAAGGAAATGGTTATCCATGACTGCGAGGGATTCACATACTACATACCAGGTACCATGACTACGGGAGGACCAAGAGTAGTAGTAGCAGAGATATATAACCCTCCACCAAACAACAGAACACCCAGGCAAGAGGATAGGAACAACATGACAGTTAATATTATAATTGAGAGGGCAGCCTCTGCTGCCTGTAGAAATAGATCCCATCTGCTCATCATGGGGGATTTCAATCATGGAAGCATAGACTGGGAGAACAAGGAACCACATGGAGGCAAGGATACATGGAGAGCTAAACTATTGGAGGTGGCGACAAAATAGTTTTTAAGCCAGCATGGCAGGGAACCCACAAGAATGAGAGAAAATGATGAACCTGTGAGACCCAATCTACTCTTCACTCTGAATGACTCCGACAAAAGGGAAATCAGTATCGAGGGCCTAGTAGGAATGAGCGAGCATAGTGTACTGACATCTAAGTATCTGGTCGAAGAAGAGTTAATGAACTCGAGGAGGGGAACTAAAAAAAAAGGCTGGCATTCCGAAAGAGAAACTATGAGGAGATAAGAAAACTTCTAACAGATATAACATGGGAAGCAGAGCTCAGGGGAAAAGACGGCCCAAGACATGATGGACTACATCGTGCAGAAGTGTATGGAGGCAGCAGACAAGTTTCTTCCGGTCCAAAAGGAAAACAACGAAATGCAGAAGAGAAACCCATAATTTAATCAGAAATGTAGGCTAGCTAAGCAGCCAAGTAAAGGGGCCCGTTGAAACTATAGAAATAACAGGACACTTGAGAGCAGAGAAAGATACCAGAGTAAAATAAATGAATATATCATGTTGAGAAGAGAGGCAGAAGGGCAATACGAAAATGACATCGCAAGCAAGGCAAAGACTCAACCTAAATTGCTGCACAACTACATCAGGAGAAAAACAATAGTAAAGAAACAGGTAATGAAATTGAGGATAGTGGCAGACAGATTCACTACAAACGACAAGGAAGTGTGGGAGGAACTGAATAAGCAATTCCAGGAGGTCTTCACATTAGAGCAAGGAGAAGTTCCATAGAGAGGGAATAGTTAACCAGACACCACGAGAAGAGTTTGAGATTACCAGTGGGGATGTAAGGAAGCTTTTGCTAGAGATGGATGTGACAAAGGCAATAGGCCCAGATGGAATCTCCCCTTGGATACTAAACAAGGGAACAGAAGCACTGTGCCTGCACTCTCCATAGTGTATAACAAATCACTGGTAACAGGGGAACTGGCAAAAATTTGGAAAACGGCTAGTGTAGTCCTGATATACAAGAAAGGGGGATAGATAGGAGGCACAGAACTACAGGCCAGTGTCCCTAACTTGCATACCATGTAAGCGGATGGAGAAGATTGTGCGAAGAAAGCAATTGGAACCTCTGCTGCGAAAGAATTTTGTAACACAGCATCAACAGGGATTCAGGGATTGCAAGTCCTGCCTCACAGGATTAATTGAATTCTACGACCAGGAAACAAAAATAAGGTAAGAAAGAGAGAGGTGAGCAAACTGCATATTTTTGGATTTTCAAAAGCCTTTGACACAGTACCACAGAAGAGGCTAGTGCAAAAACTGGAGATGCAGACAAGAATCTACGGGAAGAATATAGGGAGTTATTGTGAGAGGAGAGGTCTCAGATTGGCGAGGTGTCACCAATGGAGTCCCGCAGGATTCACTTCTTGGACCTATATTGTTTTTGATATATGTAAAGGATCTCCCAGAGGGTATAGAATCGTTCCTCTCATTGTTTGCTGATGATGCAAAATCTATGAGGTGGAGTAAAACAAAGGATGATATTATGAGGCTACAAGATGACCTAGACAGACTGACTGAATGGTTCAATAAATGGCTACTAAACTTCAACCCAAGTAAATGTAAGATCATGAAACTAGGCAGTGGAAACAGGAGGCCAGACGTAGGATACAAAATGAGAGACTAATTTCTTCATGAAACGAACAGAGAGAAAGAGCTAGGAGTTGATATCACACCAAACCTGTCTCCTGAAGCCCACATAAAAAGAATAACGTCTGCGGCATATGTGAGGCTGGCTAACATTAGAACAGCGTTTAGGAATCTGTAAGGAATCATTCAGAATCTTGTGTATCACATATGTAAGACCAATCCTGGAGTATGCGGCCCCAACAAGGACCCCGTACCTTATCAAGCACAAGACGAAGCTGGAAAAAGTTCAAAGGTATGCCACTAGATTAGTCTCAGAACTAAGTTGCATGAGTTACGAGGAAAGGCTGCGGGAAATGCACCTTACGACACTGGAAGACAGAAGAGTAAGGGGAGACATGATCACTACCTACAAAATCCTCAGGGGAATCTACCGGGTAAACAAAGATAAACTATTCAACACTGGTGGTACGCGAACAAGGGGACATAGGTGGAAACATGAGTTTCATGAGTACCCACATGAGCCACAGGGACGTTAGAAAAAACTTTTTCAGTGTCAGAGTAGTTAACGGATGGAATGCAATAGGTAGTGATGTGGTGGAGGCTGCCTCCATACACAGTTTCAAATGTAGATATGATAGAGCCCAGTAGGCTGAGGAATCTGTACACCAGTTGATTGACAGTTGAGAGGCGGGACCAAAGAGCCAAAGCTCAACCCCCGCAAGCACAAATAGGTGAGTACTCACACACACACACACACACACAAACACACACACACACATACACACACACACACACACACACACACACACACACACACTCTCGGGGCCTCGTAGCCTGGTGGATAGCGCGCAGGACTCGTAATTCTGTGGCGCGGGTTCGATTCCCGCACGAGGCAGAAACAAATGGGCAAAGTTTCTTTCACCCTAAGTGCCCCTGTTACCTAGCAGTAAATAGGTACCTGGGTGTTAGTCAGCTGTCACGGGCTGCTTCCTGGGGTGTGTGTGTGTGTGTGGTGTGGGAAAAAAAAAAAAAAAAAAGTAATTAGTAAAACAGTTGATTGACAGTTGAGAGGCGGGCCGAAAGAGCAAAGCTCAACCCCCGCAAAAACACAACTAGTAAACACAACTAGTAAACACACACATATTTGATCTGATATTTACCCTAAATGAGTGGGATATAAGGGAAGTCAAGATGGAAGCACCCTTGGGAATGAGTGATCACAGTGTATTGAACTTTGAGTACCTGGTAGAGCTAGGACTTATCTCCCCCAAAAAAGAACTAGGAAACAAAAGACTGGCATAACGAAAGGGAAATTATGAGGAGATGAGAAGCTTCCGTAGGGAAATACCTTGGGACACAGACCTCAGAGCTACGTCTTTACAAGTTATGATGGACTATGTCACCCAAAAGTGTCAGGAGGCAGTAAGCAGATACATCCCGGCCCAAAAGGAAAAATCCGAGAAGCAAAAGAAGAATCCATTGTGTAATAGGGCATGTATGGAAGCAAAGAAACTGAACAAAAGGACGTGGAGGAACATCCGGAATAACAGAACACCAGAAAGCAGAGAGAGATACCAGAGAACCAGGAATGAGTATGTCAGGGTGAGAAGACAAGCAGAGAAAAGTTATGAAAATGATATAGCAAACAAAGGCAAGACCGAGCCAAAGCTACTTCACAGTCACATCAGAAGGAAAACAACAGTGAAAGAACAGATATTGAAACTTAGAACAGGCGAGGACAGGTATACAGAGAATGACAAACAGGTGTGAGATGAACTCAACAAGAGGTTCCAAGAGGTCTTCACAACAGAACAAGGTGAGGTCACTGTGCTAGGAGAAAGGGAAGTAAACCAGGCGGCATTGGAAGAGTTCGAAATTACGAGAAGAGGTCAAGAGACACCTGCTGGATCTGGATGTTAGAAAGGCTGTTGGTCCAGACGGGATCTCGCCATGGGTACTGAATTAGTGTGCAGAGGCACTTTGCTTGCCACTCTCCATAGTGTATAGTATGTCACTGGAGACGGGAGACCTACCAGAAATATGGAAGATGGCGAATGTGGTCCCAATATACAAAAATGGCGACAGGCAAGAGGCACTGAACTACATGCCATTGTCCTTGACTTGTATACTATGCAAGGTGATGGAGAAGATCGTGAGAAAAAACCTGGTAGCACATCTGGAGAGAAGGGACTTCGTGACAAATCGCCAACATGGGTTCAGAGAGGGTAAATCTTGCCTGACAGGCTTAATAGAATTCTAAGACCAGGTGACAAAGATTAAGCAAGAAAGAAAGGGCTGGGCGGACTGCATTTTCTTGGATTGTCGGAAAGCCTTTGACACAGTATCGCATAAGAGGCTGGAACATAAGCTGGAGAGACAGGCAGGTGTAGCTGGTAAAGTGCTCCAGTGGATAAGGGAGTACCTAAGCAAAAGGAAGCAGAGAGTTACGTTGAGCGGGGTGAGACCTCAGATTGGCGTGAAGTCACCAGTGGAGTCCCACAGGGCTCTGTACTCGGTCCTATCTTGTTTCTGATACATGTAAATGATCTCTCGAAGGGTAAAGATTCATTTCTCTCAATGTTTGCGGACGATGCCAAAATTATGAGAAGTATTAAGACAGAAGAGGACTGTTTGAGGCTTCAAGAAGACCTAGACAAAATGATGGAAAGGTCGAACAAATGGTTGTTAGAGTTTAACCCAACCAAATGTAATGTAATGAATATAGGTGTAGGGAGCAGGAGGCCAAATACAAGGTATCATCTGGGAGAGGAAATTCTTCAGGAGTCAGAGAAAGCAAAAGACTTGGGAGTTGATATCACGCCAGACCTGTCTCCAGCAGCCTATATCAAGAGGATAACATCAGCGGCATATGCCAGGCTGGCCAACATACGAACGGCATTCAGAAACTTGTGTAAAGTATCATTCAGAACTTTGTATACCACATATGTCAGGCCAATCCTGGAGTATGCAGCCCCAGCATGGAGTCCATATCTAGTCAAGGATAAGACTAAACTGGAAAAGGTTCAAAGGTTTGCCACCAGACTAGCACCCGAGCTGAGAGGTATGAGCTACGAGGAGAGACTACGGGAATTTAACCTCACTTTGCTGGAAGACAAAAGAGTTAGAGGGGACATGATCACCACATTCAAGATTCTGAAGGGAATTGATAGGGTAGATAAAAACAGTCTATTTAACACAAGGGGAACACGTACAAGGGGACACAGGTGGAAACTGATGCCCAAATGAGCCACAGAGATATTAGAAAGAACTTTTTTAGTGTCAGAGTGGTGGACAAATGGAATGCATTAGGAAGAGATGTGGTGGAGGCTGACTCCATACACAGTTTCAAGTGTAGATTCCTGAGCCCGATAGGCTCAGGAATCTGTACACCTGTTGATTGACGGTTGAGAGGCGGGACCAAAGAACCAGAGCTCAACCCCCGCAAACACAACTAGGTGAGAACTAGGTGAGTACACACACACACACACACACACACACACACACACACACACACACACACACACACACACACACACACACACACACACACACACACACACACATTCCACATATGTAAGACCAATCCTGGAGTATGAGGCCCCAGTATGGAAAGAGAGGACACAGAGACAGGGAGGAGAAGTGGCACTCCTAATAGAGCGGAAATGGAAGTTTGAATACCTGGGAAATCGGTGTACCAATGAGAGCACAAGCTCCATACATGGAAATCTGACAGCAGATGGGAGGTAGATTGTGATTATGGTAATCTGCAATCCTCCACCAAACAGTGAAAGACCCAGGCAGGAGTATGATAACAACAACAAGGCATGCATAGATGAACTGCAGAAGACAGCAACACTAGCCCACAGAATGAGAGCGAAGCTGCTGGTCAGAGGGGACCTGAATCACGGAGAAATAAATTGGGAATCAAGGAATCCCCCATGGAGAGGACAAAACATGTTGAGCAAAATTAGTAAATGTTATAGACAGGAATTTCCTAACACATCATGTGAAGGAAGACACAAGGAATAGAGGAGGAGATACACCGAGTCTATTAGACCTGATTTTCACCCAGAACGTAGAAGACATCGAGAATTTGGAACATGAAATACCTCTAAGAGCCAGCGACCATTGTGTCCTAGTCTTTGACTACATGATGAAAATCAAACATGTGACCAAGGGACAAGAGGTCTGCGAAAGGAGAGTTGACTACAGGAAAGGGGACTACAGGAAGATAAGGGAATATCTGGGAGAAGTGCAGTGGGAGGAAGAAATTAGAGGAAAAACAGTCCAAGATATGATGGACCTAGTCATACGGAAATGCCAGGAGGCCGAAGAGAGATTTATACAAACAGTAAAGGAAAAAAGTAAGTGGGAATATAGAAACCCATGGTTTAATAGACAATGTCAGGAAGCAAAAACTGGCCAGCAGGCGGGAGTGGAGGAAGTACAGAAGACAAAGGACAGAGGACAACAGGATCAGATACAACAGAGCTAGGAACGATTACATTAACATAAGACGAACATCGGAAAGGGTCTATGAGAACGATATTGCAATCAAAGCGAAAAAACAACCTAAGTTACTACACAGTCATATCAGAAGAAAAATGTCGGTGAACGACCAAGTGACAAGACTAAGGAAGAAAGAGGGGGCATATACTGAAAGTGACAAGGAAATCCTGCGAGGCACTGAATGCCAGTTTCCATGGAGTGTTCACTACCGAGCCTGAGCAGCTCCCATTGTTGGAAGGGGTTACCCTAGATGAAAGACTATCAGATATAGAGGTGACAGCAGAGGAGGTAATGAAACAGTTGACAACTCTAGATGTAACTAAAGCAGTTGGACCAGACAAAGTATCACCGTGGATGCTAAAAGAAGCAGAGCAGGCCCTCAGCGTGTCTCTGGCAATGATCTTTAATGAGTCACTTATGTCGGGAGAATTGCCCAGTTGCTGGAAGAAGGCAAATGTCGTGCCGATCTTCAAGAAAGGTGATAGGGAGGAGGCACTTAACTATAGACCTGTATCACTGACAAGCATCCCCTGTAAAATACTGGAAAGAATAATTAGGCTATGACTGGTTGCACACCTGGAGAACATTAGGTTTGTGAACAAACATCAACATGGGTTCTGGACAGGGAAATCGTGCCTAACAAACCTTCTGGAATTCTATGATAAAATAACGAGGATAAGACAGGACAGAGATGGTTGGGCAGACTGCATATTTCTGGACTGACAAAAAGCCTTTGATACAGTACAGCACATGAGACTGCTGTTCAAGCTCGAGAAGCAGGCGGGGGTGGGGGGAAAGATCCTAGCATGGTTAAGGAACTACCTAACAGGAAGGAGCCAAAGAGTTATGGTAAGGGGCGAGAAGTCGGACTGGCGAACAGTAACAAGTGGAGTACCACTTGTTACTGCTGGGATCGGTGCTGGGACCAATTCTATTTCTAATATGTTAACGACATGTTTACAGGAGTAGAGTCCTACATATCAATGTTCGCGGATGACGCAAAGTTGATGAGAAGAGTTGTGAAAGATGAAGATTGTAAGATCCTCCATGAGAACTTGAACAGGTTGCAGAGATGGTCATAAAAATGGCTACTGGAATTCAACACGAGCAAATGTAAAGTTATGGAAATGGGACTAGGAGATAGGAGACCAAAGGGACTGAACACAATGAAGGGAGAACTGCCTACCTGTGGCGACGCGCGAAAGAGACCTAGGGGTGGACGTAACACCTAATCTATCTCCTGAGGCACATATAAAAAGGATAATGACAGCAGCATACTCTACACTGGCAAAAGTTAGAACATCATTCAGAAACCTAAGTAAGGAGGCATTTAGGGCGCTTTACACTGCCTAAGTGAGGCCAGTCTTAGAGTATGCCGCCTCATCATGGAGTCCCCATCTGAAGAAGAATATAATGAAACTGGAAAAGGTTCAGAGGATTGCAACGAGATTCGTCCCAGAGCTACGAGGGATGGGGTATGAGGAGCGCCTGAGGGAACTGTGCCTTACGACACTAGAAAGAAGAAGGGAGAGAGGGGGACATGATAGGAATGTATAAGATACTCAGAGGGATTGACAGAGTGGACATAGACGAAATGTTCACACGGAATAGTAACAGAACGAGGGGACATGGATGGAAGCTTGGAACTCAGATGAGTCACAGAGATGTTAGGAAGTTTCCTTTTAGCGTGAGAGTAGTGGGAAAATGGAATGCACTTCAGGAACAGGTTGTGGAAGCAAATACAATTCATAATTTTAAAACCAGGTATGATATGGAAATGGGACAGGAGTCATTGAGGTAAACAACCGATGCTCGAAAGGCGGGATCCAAGAGTCAATGCTCGATCCTGCAGACACAACTAGGTGAGTACAACTAGGTGAGTACACACAGACCAATCCTGGAGTATGCAGCCCCAGCATGGAGCCCGTACCTTGTCAAGCACAAGACGAAGCTGGAAAAGGCACAAAGGTATGCCACTAGACTAGTCCCAGAACTAAGAGGCATGAGTTACGAGGAAAGGCTGCGGGAAATGCACCTTACGACACTGGAAGACAGAAGAGTAAGGGGATACATGATCACAACCTACAAAATACTCAGGGGAATCCACCGGGTAAACAAATATAAACTATTAAACACTGGTGGGACGCGAACAAGGGGACACAGGTGGAAACTGAGTACCCACATGAGCCACACGGACGTTAGAAGGAACTTTTTCAGTGTCAGAGTAGGTAACGGATGGAATGCATTAGGCAGTGATGTGGTGGAGGCTGACTCCATACACAGTTTCAAATGTAGATATGATAGAGCCCAGTAGGCTCAGGAATCTGTACACCAGTTGATTGACAATTGAGAGGCTTGACCAAAGAGCCAAAGCTCAACCACCGCAAGCACAAATAGGTGAGTACACACACACAGTCTTGGGTCATCCTTGATAGGGAGCAGACGTGAAGGGTCAGCGGTCCGCGCATATCGAGGGAATAATAGGGGTCAAGGGAGCAGGTGCACTGTGCAGTGAGAATCGTGACAGTGTAAATCGAACAGTGGCATTGTAATGCAACACATTGATCACATCTCGAGGTGAAATATCTTAGTGAATTTAGAGAAGATAGGTAGAGAAGATAGACTTCTTGAGGCAGAATCAGTCGCATCATCCGGACGCAAGTGGAGACCTGAAGACCTCACAGGATTACGATGACACGCCTTGTATTCGCCTAAAGTGCTTGCGGGGGGCTGGCTGGTAAGTCTCTCATAAGTCGCCAACAGTGTGCAAGGTTCATATAAAATCGTATCATGGACACTATTGCATTCCATTCATTAATACAATCATAAATGGTAGTCAGGTAACAGGGACACCAACTGCGAGCTCACTGGGAACCCAGATAAGCCGCTAATCCCCCAGCCGTAGTCTGAAGACATCACCTCACCCACCTCATAACCCCCCCATCTCACTCTCCCAACACACTCTTTACCCCCCCCCCCTCCCACTCCCCCCCTTACCACTGACTACACGTACACACACACACACACACACACACACACACACACACACACACACACACACACACACACACACACACACACACACGCACGCACACACACACACACACACACACATGGGGCCTCGTAGCCTGGTGGATAGCGCGCAGGATTCGTAATTCTGTGGCGCGGGTTCGATTCCCGCACGAGGCAGAAACAAATGGGCAAAGTTTCTTTCACCCTGAATGCCCCTGTTACCTAGCAGTAAATAGGTACCTGGGAGTTAGTCAGCTGTCATGGGCTGCTTCCTGGGGTGTGTGTGTGTGTGTGTGGTGTGGAAAAAAAAAGTAGTTAGTAAACAGTTGATTGACAGTTGAGAGGCGGGCCGAAAGAGCAAAGCTCAACCTCCGTAAAAACACAACTAGTAAACACACACACACACACACACACACACACACACACACACACACACACACACACACATAATAGCTCTCACAGAAACAAAGCTGCCGAAAACAATAACAAATGCAGTGTTCCCACTGGACTATTATGTTATGAGGAAAGAGAGAGAAGGAAGAGGTTATGGTGGTGTAGCTCTGCTGGTAAGAAAACGCTGGGATTTTGAGGAGTTGGTTGTTCAGAGATGTGAAGGTTTCAGTGACTACATAATAGGAACAATAACAACTGGAGGGCAAAAAATTATAGTCGTAGTCATATATAATCCACCACCAAATGACAGAAGACCCAGACAGGAATATGATAGAAACAATATGGCCACCATTAACATAATAGAGAGAGCAGCTTCTGTTGCTAGCAGGAATGGATCTGGACTACTAATCATGAGAGACTTCAACCATGGGAAGATAGATTGGGAGAACAGAGACCCACATGGAGGACCAGAGACATGGAGAGCTAAGCTGCTGGACGTGGCAACAAGAAACTTTGTAAGCCAGCACATCAAGGATCCAACAAGAACGAGAGGAGAGGATGAACCAGCAATGCTTGATCTGATATTTACCCTAAATGAGTGGAATATAAGGGAAGTCAAGATGGAAGCACCCTTGGGAATGAGTGATCACAGTGTATTGAACTTTGAGTACCTGGTAGAGCTCGGAATTATCCCCCCTGAAATAGAACTAGGAAACAAAAGGCTGGCATACCGAAAGGGAAATTATGAGATGAGAAGCTTCCTAACGGAAATACTTTGGGACACAGTACACAGAGCTAATTCTGTACAAGATATGATTGACTATGTCACCCAAAAGTGTCAGGAGGCAGTAAGCAGATACATCCCGGCCCAAAAGGAAAAATCCGAGAAGCAAAAGAAGAATCCATGGTATAATAGGCATATATGGAAGCAAAGAAACTGAACAAATGAGCATGAAGGAACTTCCGGAATAACAGAACACCAAAAAGCAGAGAGAGATACCAGAGAACCAGGAATGAGTATGTCAGGGTGGGAAGAGAAGCAGATAAAAGTTATGAAAATGATATTGCAAACAAAGCCAAGACCGAACCAAAGCTACTTCACAGTCACATCAGAAAGAAAACAACAGTGAAAGAACAGGTAGTGAAACTTAGAACAGGCGAGGACAGGTGTACAGAGAATGACAAAGAGGTGTGTGATGAACTCAACAAGAGGTTCCAAGAGGTCTTCACAACAGAACAAGGTGAGGTCACTGTGCTAGGAGAAAGGGACGTAAACCAGGCGGCCTTGGAAGAGTTTGAAATTACGAGAGAGGAGGTCAAGAGACACCTGCTGGATCTGGATGTTAGAAAGGCTGTTGGTCCAGACGGGATCTCGCCATGGGTACTGAAAGTGTGTGCAGAGGCACTTTGCTTGCCACTCTCCATAGTGTATAGTAGGTCACTAGAGACGGGAGACCTACCAGAAATATGGAAGATAGCGAATGTGGTCCCAATATACAAAAAGGGCGACAGGCAAGAGGCACTGAACTACAGGCCAGTATCCTTGACTTGTATACCATGCAAGGTAATGGAGAAGATCGTGAGAAAAAACCTGGTAGCAAACCTTTGACACAGTACCGCATAAGAGGCTGGTACATAAGCTGGAGAGACAGGCAGGTGTAGCTGGTAAGGTGCTCCAGTGGATAAGGGAGTACCTAAGCAATAGGAAGCAGAGAGTTACGGTGAGGGGCGAGACCTCTGATTGGCGTGAAGTCACCAGTGGAGTCCCACAGGGCTCTGTACTCGGTCCTATCTTGTTTCTGATATATGTAAGTGATCTCCAGGAGGGTAGCAATTCATTTCTCTCAATGTTTGCGGACGATGCTAAAATTATGAGAAGGATTAAAACAGAAGAGGACTGCTTGAGACTTCAAGAAGACCTAGACAAGCTGAAGGAATGGTCGAACAAATGGTTGCTAGAGTTTAACCCAACCAAATGTAATGTAATGAAGATAGGTGTAGGGAGCAGGAGGCCAGATACAAGGTATCATCTGGGAGAGGAAATTCTTCAGGAGTCAGAGAAGGAAAAAGACTTGGGGGTTGATATCACACCAGACCTGTCTCCTGCAGCACATATCAAGCGGATAACATCAGCGGCATATGCCAGGTTGGCCAACATACGAACGGCATTCAGAAACTTGTGTAAAGAATCATTCAGAACTTTGTATACCACATATGTCAGGCCAATCCTGGAGTATGCAGCACCAGCATGGAGTCCATATATAGTCAAGGATAAGACTAAACGGGAAAAGGTTCAAAGGTTTGCCACCAGACTAGTACCCGAGCTACGAGGAGAGACTACGGGAATTAAACCTCACTTCGCTGGAAGACCGAAGAGTTAGGGGGGACATGATCACCACATTCAAAATTCTGAAGGGAATTGATAGGGTAGATAAAGACAGCCTATTTAACACAAGGGGAACACGCACACGGGGGACACAGGTGGAAATTGAGTGCCCAAATGAGCCACAGAGATATTAGAAAGAACTTTTTTAGTGTCAGAGTGGTTGACAAATGGAATGCATTAGGAAGTGATGTGGTGGAGGCTGACTCCATACACAGTTTCAAGTGTAGATATGATAGAGCCCAATGGGCTCAGGAATCTATACACCTGTTGATTGACGGTTGAGAGGCGGGACCAAAGAGCCAGAGCTCAACCCCTGCAAACACAACTAGGTGAGTACAACTAGGTGAGTACACATACCTCTGTGCCATGACCGCTGAGCCGGATTTAGTAACCGAATTTCACAGTCGCTGGCCAGCCTTGCCGGAGTGCCGGTGTCGCTGCATTTCAGACCATCTTCCGAAGTTATGGCTTTTCCGGTCAATTCACTCAGCGACGATGATTGGCAGATGAATAGAGGCTTGAATTTAATTGGTTTTGGCAGTCTCAGTGGAAGATGAGGAGGAGAAGACAGCAGAGGAGGCAGGAAGAACAACGGACGAGACACCAAAGAATGTAAAGAATGTGGCTGTTAAATGTGGAACAGCACAAGACTAAACTTTTGCTGGAGTAGCTTAAGGATCAGAGGGGAAGCAGAGCATTCAAACAACAGTAATAGATGCTGTAACGAGCCAGCAGGTGGTGAAAGGTGCAAGGCAAGAGTTGGATAGGGTGATATCAGTGGAAGTCTGTAATCTGACAGAGTCAGATGGAGACATAGCAAAGGAGAAGAGAAGGGGACCAGAAATACATTATAGAATTTCTCACCAAATTAAAGGCTAGTGAAGCAACAAAAAAACTGTGCATTATTGTAGGCTTGACATGCTTCAAATGTGGAGGATTAGATCAGTGAACGTAATCTTTCTGATTATTGCTCCAGTAACATATTTACTGACTGAAAAGTGGAGGGTGGGGGGACAGAGGACCTTATCATACGGAATACATTAGTCAAAGTATGTTAAAAGAGGAGAGGGAGGAAGCAAAGAAAAACTGAGAAGAAAAACGAATAAATGCCTCAAAGAGACAAGAAAACAACACAAGCAGACACAAAGTCAAGACAGTCAGACATGAGAGAGCGCAGTACATCAAGGTGATGAGTTAACCGAGCCTAAGAGAGACTAGGTCAACAGATTCCGCTATCATAATTACTCAGGGAGCAACCAGAACCAATACACCTTGGGAGAATACAATGCAGCTCAGTATTAAAGTTATGTACTCTATTGCAGATGCATTCTATATAAATTAAAATGGAAATGTTCGTTTGTGCATAGCCGCTAATCACCGAAAGTTCTTCACCGATTGCTTTGAAATTTTCACACAACGTTCCATTCGCATCCGAGCAGGTTTTTCTATACATGCAATATAGATGTCACGTCTGTGCCGGTAAAAATACATGCTTTTTCTGAAAAACTGTGTTTTTCATGTGAAGGAAATCTTCGAAACCTTTTTACCGATTGCTTTGAAATTTTGACACAACGTTGCATTCGAATAGACGCGTCTTTATATGTATCTACTATATACATGCCTCACCTGTGACAGGAAAAAAACATGTTTTTTTTTTTTTAAAGCGCCATCTGTTGGACGTAAGATCAACATACGCTGTAATCTCCGAAAGTTCTTCACCAATTGCTTTTACATTTTGACACAACGTTGCATTCGAATAGGCATGTCTTTTTATATATCTACTATATAAATGCCACCCCTGTGACAGGTAAAAACATGTGTTTTTGAAAAACAGAGCCATCTGTTGCACATAATAGCAACATGCACGCTATACTAAATATGTCACGAATTTCATTTCAATGTTTCCGATTGCATTGATAAATTGAATTTTCATAGATTTTGATTTATTTTCATTTTGATTTAATTTTATTGTGTGAATTGCATTGGAATAGAGCTGTGTTGTTTACCATACCGTTAATTTCGTGAGTTTGGTTTATTTTTATATTTTTTCATATTTCCATTTTATTTTGTAACTGTTTTTCTTATATTTCAGTAATGGGAACAACAGATCACTTGATGTTCCCAATTTTCTGATGGGAACATCAGGCCATTTGGGAAGGCATCAGACGAAGGAGTGGGGAATGGTGGGGATGACGAGGGGGATGGAAGTGAGAGATGGTGGGGGAGAACGAGGGGACAAGGGAGGGGGTAATGGTGGGGAAGGACGAGGGGAGGGGCGAGTTTGGGATGGTGGGGACGAGGGGATGTCGAAATGGAAAATGGTGGGGAGGACAAAGGGACAGGGGAGTAGGGCATGGTGGGAAGGAAGAGAGGATGGTGGAGTGGGGGAATGGTAGGGAGGACGAGGGGGACGGTGGAGTGGGGAACGGTTGGGTGGCATAGGAGACGGGTGAGGGGGAATCTTGGGGAGGACTGGGAGACAGGGAAGGTTGCTGTGGCTCAGTAACGCACATGCGTTGCTGAGCCACAGCAACGCGTGGCCGGGTACTGCTAGTTACAAATAAAGAGGTAAGGTTGCAGGAAAGAGTGACAAAAGTGCAAAACATATTATTACAACAACAGAAACAAAACTGTCAAGTGGACTAGGAAATGTAACCTTCTCATGTGGAAATTAAGTGATAACATAGGGTGAATAGGAACATTGGCGGTGTCACCCTACTGCTACACCAGCATTGAAACTTTGAAGAAGTGAAAATGTCAGAAGATTCTGCTCGACAAGCGTACATGAATAACAACATTCTGAGACACGATGACAGTATTAGTGGTGATTTACAATCCCCCACTAAACAACAGAAGACCTCTTGAAGAATATGACGAATGCAATGAGACTTACTTAAATGTAGTAGAAAAAGAGAAGAGTGACAAAGGGGAGGAGAAAAGGATTCAAATACTTGGAGATTTCAGTCACAGAGAAATAGAATGATTAAATAAAGACCCCCACTCAGGCTGATGAGACATGGAGAACAAAATTTGTGGACACAGAGGACACAGAAGTTACATTCACGTGGGCTCTAGGCGACTCTAGGAGACTGGCAAGTCCTGCCTCACAGGATTAATTGAGTTCTACGACCAGGCAACAAAAATCAGGCAAGATAGAGAGGGGTGGGCAGACTGCATATTTTTGTATTGTGAAACATTTGACACAGTACCACAAAAAGAGACTGGTGCAAAAGCTTGAGATGCAGGCAGGAATGAAATGGAAGGTACTACATTGGATAAGGGAATACCTAAGTAACAGAAGACAGCGTCTCTGATTGGCGAGGCGTCACCAGTGGTGTCCCGCAGGGTTCAGTCCTTAGACTTATATTGTTTCTGATATATGTAAATGTCCAGAGGGTTTAGAATCGCTCCTCTCATTGTTTGCTGATGATGCAAAAATTATGAGGGTTGCTTAAAACAGAGGAAAATAGTATGAGACTACAAGATAACCTAGCCAATCTGAATGAATGGTCCAACAAATGGCTACTAAAGTTCAATCCGGGTAAATGTAAGGTAATGAAACTAGGATGTGGAAACAGGAGGCCAGACATTGGATACTGAATGGGAGATGAAGTAATTTATGAAACTGACAGAAAGAAACATCATGGAGTTGATATCACTCCAAACCTGTCTCCTGAAGCCCACATCAAAATAATTACGTCTGCGGCGTATGCAAAACTGATTAACATCAGACCTGTCCTCAGGAACCTGTGTCAGGAATCATTCAGAACCTTGTATACTACATATGTAAGACAATTCTTGGAGTATGCGAACCCATCATGTAGCCCGTACCATGTCAAACACAAGACGAAGCTTGAAAAAGTTCAGAGGCATGCCATTAGGCTTGTACCAGAACTAAGAGGCATGAGTTACGAGGAAAGGCTGTGTGAAATATACCTCACGTCGCTGGAAGACAGGAGAGCAAGGAGAGACATGATAACTACTTGCAAAGATCTTAGAGGAATTGACAGGGTAGATAAAGATAAACTGTTTAACACGGGTGGTATGCGAACAAGCGAACACAGGTGGAGACTGAGTACCCAAATCAGCCACAGAGACGTTAGAAAGATTTTTTCAGTGTCAGAGTCGTTAACAAATAAAATGCATTAGGCAGTGATGTGGTGGAGGCTGACTCCATACACAGTTTCACATGTAGATTTGATAGAGCCCAGTAGTCTCAGGAATCTGTACAACAATTGATTGACGGTTGAGAGGCAGGACCAAAGAGCCAGAGCTCAACCCTCCGTAAGCACAAATAGGTAAGTACACTGATATCTGTCCCCTTCAATCTGACACCTGTCCTCCTCACACTGACACCTGTCCTCCACACACTGACACCTGTCCTCCTCACACTGACACCTGTCCTCCACACACTGACACATGTCCTCCTCACACTGACACCTGTCCTCCACACACTGACACCTGTCCTCCTCACACTGACACCTGTCCTCCACACACTGACACTAGTCCCCCGCCCACTGACACTTGTCCTCCACACACTGACACCTGTCCTCCACACACTGACAGCTGTCCTCCTCACACTGACACCTGTCCTCCACACACTGACACCTGTCCTCCTCACACTGACACCTGTCCTCCACACACTGACACTAGTCCCCCGCCCACTGACACTTGTCCTCCACACACTGACACCTGTCCTCCACACACTGACACTTGTCCTCCACACACTGACACTTGTCCTCCACACACTGACACCTGTCCCACATACACTGACACCTGTCCCCCAAACACTCACACTTGTCCTCCACACTGACACCTGTCCTCCACACACTGACATCTGTCCTCCACACACTGACAACTGTTCACTACACTGACACCTGTCCTCCACACACTGACACCTGTCCTCCACACACTGACACCTGTTCACCACACTGACACCTGTCCTCCTCACACTGACACCTGTCCTCCACACACTGACACCTGTCCCCCACAAACTCACACTTGTCCTCCACACTGACACCTGTCCCCCACAAACTCACACTTGTCCTCCACACACTGACACCTGTTCACCACACTGACACCTGTCCTCCACACACTGATAAATGTCCTCCACACACTGATAAATGTCCTCCACACACTGACACCTGTCCTCCACACACTGACACCTGTCCTCCACACACTGACACCTGTCCTCCACACATTGACACCTGTCCTCCACACACTGACACCTGTCCTCCACACACTGACACCTGTCCTCCACACACTGACACCTGTTCCCCACACTGACACCTGTCCTCCACACACTGACACCTGTCCTCCACACACTGACACCTGTTCCCCACACTGACACCTGTCCTCCACACACTGACACCTGTCCTCCACACACTGACACCTGTTCCCCACACTGACACCTGTCCCCCAAACACTGACACCTGTCCTACACACACTGACACCTGTCCTCCACACACTGACACCTGTCCTCCACACTGACACCTGTCCTCCACACACTGACACCTGTCCTCCACACACTCACACTTGTCCTCCACACTGCCACCTGTCCTCCACACTGATACCTGTCCTCCACACACTCACACTTGTCCTCCACACTGCCACCTGTCCTCCACACTGATACCTGTCCTCCACACACTGACACCTGTCCTCCACACACTGACACCTGTCCTCCACACACTGACACCTGTCCTCCACACACTGACAACTGTTCACTACACTGACACCTGTCCTCCACACACTGACACCTGTCCTCCACACTGACACCTGTCCTCCACACACTGACACCTGTCCTCCACACACTGACACCTGTCCTCCACACACTGACACCTGTCCTTCACACACTGCCACCTGTCCTCCACACACTGACACCTGTCATCCACACACTGACACCTGTCCTCCACACACTGACACCTGTCCTCCACACTGACACCTGTCCTCCACACACTGACACCTGTCCTACACACACTGACACCTGTCTTCCACACACTGACACCTGTCCTCCACACACTGACACCTGTCCTCCACACTGACACCTGTCCTCCACACACTGACACCTGTCCTACACACACTGACACCTGTCCTCCACACACTGACACCTGTCCTCCACACTGACACCTGTCCTCCACACACTGACACCTGTCATCCACACACTGACACCTGTCCTCCACACACTGACACCTGTCCTCCACACACTGACACCTGTCCTCCACACACTGACACCTGTCCTCCACACACTGACACCTGTTCACCACACTGACACCTGTCCTCCACACACTGACACCTGTCCTCCACACACTGACACCTGTCCCCTACACACTGACTCCTGTCCTCCACACACTGCCACCTGTCCTCCACACACTGACACCTGTCCTCCACACAATGACACCTGTCCTCCACACACTGACACCTGTCCTCCACACAATGACACCTGCCCCCACACACTGACACTTGTCCTACACACAATGACACCTTTCCTCCACACACTGACACCTGTCCTCCACACTAACACCTGTCCCACATCATACTAACGCCTTTCCTACCTCAAAATACAGTTAACAAGCAAATTATCCCTAACTACACCCAACTTGTTCACTTTCATTTTGTTGTTTTATCTAATCAGTAACGATAAATTTTAATTCTCTTGCTCAAAGTTTATGTATTCAGTAAATAATTTTTAATGGGAGGTGTTCGCATCGATATAAAAAAAAATACTTAATTATTCCTTAAAGAAGTTTCAGGCGTTTACTTGCATTTTGCTTCGTATTTTTGTAGTAAAAGTATATTTTAGTTTTTAAATAATTTTGTGATAATTAAACGGGCTGTTCTTGAAGCTTGGAATGTTAAGAAACGTGTTCCCCGTTTTCTGTTGAGTATATTTAATGGTGTAGTTGTGTCGGCAGGTAAGAGGCTTTTGCTCGCTAGTTATGCTTTTTCAATTTCCATGTGCAAATGAGACCGCTGTGTGTGTGTGTGTGTGTGTGTGTGTGTGTGTGTGTGTGTGTGTGTGTGTGTGTGTGTGTGGTGTGTGTGTGTGTGTGTGTGTGTGTGTGTGTGTGTGTGTGTGTGTGTGTGTGTGTGTGTGTGTGTGTGTGTGTGTGTGTGTGTGAGTCGTGTGTGTGTGTGTGTGTCGTGTGAGTGTGTGTGTGTGTGTGTGTGTGTGTGTGTGTGTGTGTGTGTGTGTGTGTGTGTGTGTGTGTGTGTGTGTGTGTGTGTGTGTGTGTCGTGTGTGTGTCGTGTGAGTGTGTGTGTGTACTCACCTAGTTGTACTCACCTAGTTGTGCTTGCGGGGGGGGTTGAGCTCTGGCTCTTTGGTCCCGCCTCTCAACTGTCAATCAACAGGTGTACAGGTTCCTGAGACTATTGGGCTCTATCATATCTACACTTGAAACTGTGTATGGAGTCAGCCTCCACCACATCACTTCCTAATGCATTCCATTTGTCAACCATTCTGACACTAAAAAAGTTCTTTCTAATATCTCTGTGGCTCATTTGGGCACTCAGTTTCCACCTGTGTCCCCAAGTGCGTGTGCCCCTTGTGTTAAACAGCCTGTCTTTATCAACCCTGTCAATTCCCTTGAGGATCTTGAATGTGGTGATCATGTCCCCCCTAACTCTTCTGTCTTCCAACGAAGTGAGGTTTAATTCCCGTAGTCTCTCCTCGTAGCTCATACCTCTCAGCTCGGGTACTAGTCTGGTGGCAAACCTTTGAACCTTTTCCATTTTAGTCTTATGCTTGACTAGATATGGACTCCATGCTGGTGCCGCATACTCCAGGATTGGTCTGACATATGTGGTATATAATGTTCTGAAAGATTCCTTACACAAGTTTCTAAAGGCCGTTCTTATGTTAGCCAACCTGGCATATGCTGCTGCTGTTATCCTCTTGATATGAGCATCAGGGGACAGGTCTGGCGTGATATCAACCCCCAGGTCTTTCTCTCTCTCGGACTCTTGAAGTATTTCATCTCCCAAGTGATACCTTGTATCTGGTCTCCTGCTTCCTACCCCTATCTTCATTACATTACATTTGCTTGGATTAAACTCTAACAGCCAGAGTGTGTGTGTGTATGTGTTTGTGTGTGTGTGTGTGTGTGTGTGTGTGTGTGTGTGTGTGTGTGTGTGTGTGTGTGTGTGTGTGTGTGTGTGTGTGTGTGTGTGTGTGCGTGTGTGTGTGTGTGTGTGTGTGTGTACTCACCTAGTTGTGCTGGCGGGGGTTGAGCTCTGGTTCTTTGGTCCCGCCTCTCAACTGTCAGTCAACTGGTGTGCAGATTCCTGAGCCTACTTGGCTCTGTCATATCTATATTGGGTTCTACTTGATATGGGTCATGGGTTCGTATCCTGGCCGGGGAGGATTTACTGGGCGCAATTCCTTAACTGTAGCCTCTGTTTAACGCAACAGTAAAATGTGTATTTGGATGAAAAAACTATTCTTCGCGGCAGGGGATCGTATTCCAGGGACCTGCCCGAAACGCTGCGCGTACTAGTGGCTGTACAAGAATATAACAACTCTTGTATATATCTCAAAAAAAAAAAAAAAAAAAAAATATTTGAAACTGTGTATGGAGTCAGCGTCCACCATATCACTGCCTAATGAATTCCATCTGTTAACTACCTGACACTGAAAAAGTTTTTCTTATGTCCCTATGGCTCATTTTGGTACTCAGTTTCCATCTGAATCCCCTTATTCGCGTACCACCCGTGTTAAATAGTTTATCTTTATCAACCCAGTCAATTCCTCTGAGAATTTTGTAGGTAGTGATCATGTCTCCCCTTACTTTTCTGTCTTCCAGTGTCGTGAGGTGCATTTTACACAGGCTTTCCTCGTAACTCATACTTCTTAGTTCTGGAACTAGCCTAGTCGCATACCTCTGAACTTTTTCAAGCTTCGCCTTATGCTTGACAAGGTACGGGCCCCATACTGGGGCCGCATACTCTAGGATTGGTCGTACATATGTGGTATACAAGGTTCTGAATGATTCCTTACACAGGTTCCTGAAGGAAGTTCTGATGTTAGACAGCCTCGCATACGCTGCAGACGTTATTCTTTTGATATGGGCTTCAGGAGACAGGTTTGGTGTGATATCAATTCCTAGATCATTCTCTCTGTCCTTTTCATGAAGGACTTCATCTCCCAATCTGTATCCTGTGTATGGCCACCTGTTTCCACAGCCTATTTTCATTACTTTACATTTACTCGGTTGAACTTTAGTAAGGGAGCCGGTCGGCCGAGCGGACAGCACGCTGGACTTGTGGTCCTGGGTTCGATCCCAGGCGCCAGCGAGAAAATATGGGCAGAGTTTCTTTCACCCTATGTCCCTGTTACCTAGCAGTAAAATAGGTACCTGGGTGTTAGTCAGCTGTCATGGGCTGCTTCCTGGGGGTGGAGGCCTGGTCGAGGACCGGGCCTCGGGGACACTAAATAGCCCCGAAATCATCTCAAGATAACCTCAAGATAACTTTTATTGGACCATTCATTCAGTTTGCCTAGGTCATCTTGTAGCCTCATACTATCTTCCTCCGTCTTAATCCTCCTCATAATTTATGCATCATCAGCAAACAATGAGAGGAATGATTCTATACCCTCTGGTAGATCATTTACAAATATCAGAAACAGTATGGGTCTAAGGACTGAGCCTTGCGGGACTCCACTGGGGACGTCTCGCCAATCTGAGACCTCACCCGTCACAGTGACTCGCTGTCTTCTGTTGCTTAGGTACTCCCTTATCCAATGGAGTACTTTCCCTTTCACTCTTGCCTGCATCTCCAGCTTTCGCACTAGTCTCTGGTGTGGCACTGTGTCAAAGACTTTCTGGCAATCCAAAAATATGCGGTCTACCCACCCCTCTCTTTCTTGCCTGATTCTTGTTGTCTGATCGTAGAATTCAATTAATCCTGTGAGGCATGACTTGGCATCAGTGAAAGTATGTTGGTATTGTCTCACAAAGTTCCTTCACACACAGATGGTGTGTGTGTGTGTGTGCTCACCTATTTGTACTTGCGGAGATTGAGCTTAGGTCCCGCCTCTCAACTGTCAATCAACTGGTGTACAGATTCCTGAGCCTACTGGGCTCTGTCATATGTACATTTGAAACTGTGTATGGAGTCAGCCTCCACCACATCACTGCCTAATGCATTCCATCTGTTAACTACTCTGACACTGAAAAAGTTCCTTCTAACGTCCCTGTGTATTCACCTAGTTGTGTTTGAGGGGCCTGAGCTTTGCTCTTTCCGCCCGACTCTCAACTGTCAATCAACTGTTTACTAACTATTTTTTTTTCCACACCACACACACACACACCAGGAAATAGCCCATTACAGCTGACTAACTCCCAGGTACCTATTTACTGCTAGGTAACAGGGGCATTCAGGGTGAAAGGAAATTTGCCCATTTTTTTCTGCCTGGAACCCGCCCCACAGAATTACGAGTCCTGCGCGCTATCCACCAGGCCCCTCAGGTAGCCTGGTGACTACCTTGTGTGTGTGTGTGTGTGTGTGGGTGTGTGTAAGTGTACTCACCTAGTTGTGCTTGCGGGGGTTGAGCTCTGGCTCTTTGGTCCCGCCTCTCAACCGTCAATCAACCGGTGTACAGATTCCTGAGCCTACTGGGCTCCATCATATCTACACTTGGAACTGTGTATGGAGTCAGCCTCCACCACATTACTTCCCAATGCAATCCATTTGTCAACCACTCTGACACTAAAAAAGTTCTTTCTAATATCTCTGTTGCTTATTTGGGCACTCAGTTTCCACCTGTGTTCCCCAGTGCGTGTGCCCCTTGTGTTAAATAGCCTGTCTTTATCAACCCTGTCGATTCCCTTGAGAATCTTGAATGTGGTGATCATGTCCCCCTTAACTGTTCTGTCTTCCAATGAAGTGAGGTTTAATTCCCGTAGTCTCTCCTCGTAGCTCATAAATCTCAGCTCGGATACTAGTCTGGTGGCAAACCTTTGAACCTTTTCCAGTTTAGTCTTATGCTTGACTAGATATGGACTCCATGCTGGAGCCGCATACTCCAGGATTGGTCTGACATATGTGGTTTATAATGTTCTGAAAGATTCCTTACACAAGTTTCTAAAGGCCGTTCTTATGTTAGCCAACCTGGCATATGCTGCTGATGTTATCCTCTTGATATGAGCTTCAGGGGACAGGTTTTGCGTGATATCAATCCCCAGGTCTTTCTCTCTCTCTGACTCTTGAAGTATTTCATCTCCCAAATGATACCTTGTATCTGGTCTCCAGCTTCCTACCCCTATCTTCATTACATTACATTTTCTTGGGTTAAACTCTAACAGCCATTTGTTCGACCATTCCTGCAGCTTGTCCAGGTCTTTTTGAAGCCTCAAGCTGTCCTCCTCTGTCTTAATCCTTCTCATAATTTTGGCGTCGTCAGCAAACACAGAGAGGAATAAGTCTGTACCCTCTGGGAGATCATTTACTTATATCAGAAACAGAATATATCCAAGTACAGAGCCCTGTAGGAGCCCACTGGTGACTTCACGCCATTCTGAACTCGCATCCCTCACTGTAACTCTCTGCTTCCTATTGCTTAGGTACTCCCTTATCCACTGGAGCGCCCTACCATTTACTCCTGCCTGTTTCTCCAGCTTATGCATCAACCATTTATGGGGTACTGTGTCAAAGGCTTTCCAACAGTCCAAAAAAATGCAGTCCGCCCATCCTACCCTTTCTTGCTTAATCTTTGTCACCTGATCGTAGAATTCTATCAAGCCTGTAAGGCAAGATTGACCCTCCTTGAACCCATGTTGATGGGTTGTCACGAAGTCTCTTCTCTCCAGATTTGTTACTAGGTTTTTTCTCACAATCTTCTCCATCACCTTGCATGGTATACAAGTTAAGGACACTGACCTGTAGTTCAGTGCCTCTTGTCTGTCTTTTTTGTATATTGGTACTACTTTTTGTATATTGGTACTACTTTTTGTATATTGGTACTACTTTTTGTATATTGGTACTACATTAGCAGTCTTCCATATTTCCGGTAGGTCTCCCGTTTCCAGTGACCTACTATACACTATGGAGAGTGGCAAGCAAAGTGCTCCTGCACACTCTTTCAAAACCCATGGTGAGATTCCGTCTGGCCCAACAGCTTTTCTCACATCCAGCTCCAATAGGTGCTTCTTGACCTAATCTCTTGTAATTTCAATCCTATTCAAGGTCACCTGGTTTGCTACCACCTCTCCTAGCGCCGTGACTTCTCCCTGTTTTATTGTAAAGACCTCCTGGAACCTTTTGTTGAGTTCTTCACACACCTCTTTGTTATTCACTGTGTACCTGTCCTCGCCCACCCTAAGTTTCATTACTTTTCCTTCACTGTTGTCTTCCTCCTGATGTGACTTGTAGTAGCTTTGGTTCGGTCTTGGTTTTATTAGCTATATCATTTTCATTCCTTTTCTCAGCTGCTCTTCTCACACTGACGTACTCGTTCCTGGTTCTCTGGTATCTCTCTATACTTTCTGGTGTTCTGTTATTACGGAAGTTCCTCCATGCCCTTTGTTCAGCTCTTTTGCTTTCATACATTCCCTATTAAACCACGGATTCTTCCTTTGCTTCTCTGTTTTCCTGTCGGACCGGGACAAACCTGCTAACAGCCTCCTGACATTTTTGGGTGACATAGTCCATCATGTCATGTACCGACTTGGTTCCGAGTTCTGTGTCCCAATGTATATCCCGTAGGAATCTGTTCATCTACTCAAAGTTCGGTCACTTGACGTGTTGACTTAAAAAGTTTCTTGTTGCCACATCCAGCAGCTTAGCTCTCCATGTGTCTGGGCCTCCATGTGGGTCTCTGTTCCCCCAATCTATCTTCTCATGGTTGAGTCTCCCATGATTAGTAGTCTGGATCTGTTCCTGCTAACCACAGATGCTGCTCTCTCTATTATATTGATGGTGGCCAAGTTGTTTCTATCATATTCCTGTCTGGGTCTTCTGTCATTTGGTGGGGGGTAATATATGACTACTACTATAATTTTCTGTCCTCCAGCTGCTATGGTGCCTGATGTGTAGTCACTGAAACCTTCACAGTTATGAATCACCATCTCTTCGTAACTCCAACCTTCTCTTAGTAGCAAAGCTACACCACCTCCTCCTCTCCTTTCTCTCTCTTTCCTCACTATATAGTAGCCCTGTGGAAACACTGCGTTTGTTATGGTTTTCATTAGCTTTGTTTCTGTGAGTGCTATTATGTCTGGGTTTTCTTCTAGTGCCCATTCTCCGAGTTCACTTGTTTTATTTGTAATCCCATCTATGTCATTGTACATTGCCTTGAAGCTCACTTTCTTCTGTTCATTTTCTTGTCCCTTTCTTGGCGAGCATTATGCTGGTGTGGGAAGCTTTCCCGTGGGTGAGAAGATCTGTGAGGTAGTTTGCAGGGTCTCAGAGGATTTTGGGGTGGGGGTGGGTGTTAAGGGAAGAGGGGACACGTAGGGTGTGGGTTAAGGAGATAGGGGGGACATGGAGGATAAGGGGTGAGTTGGGAGGAGGGATAGGGAGGGTATGGGATGAAGGGGGAGGGGGGGAAAGGTGGGATTGGGGACATGATGGGAATTGGGAAGGAGTGACAGGGTCAGAATTGGGTGGGTGGGGGGATGGAGGGAGGGGTGGGGGGCAGGTAGGGTGAGGGGAAGGGAGGGTTTCTATGCAGAGAGGAGTGGTGGTGTTGCCCTCCCCTCTGGTGTTGCTGGGATGCTGGTTTTGTGTGTGTGTGTGTGTGTGTGTGTGTGTGTGTGTGTGTGTGTGTGTGTGTGTGTGTGTGTGTGTGTGTGTGTGTGTGTGTGTGTGTGTACTCACCTATTTGTACTCACCTAATTGTGCGTGCGGGGGTTGAGCTCTGGCTCTTTGGTTCCGCCTCTCAACCGTCAATCAACAGGTGTACAAGTTCCTTAGCCTATTGGGCTCTATCATATCTACACTTGAAACTGTGTATGGAGTCAGCCTCCACCACATCACTTCCTAATGCATTCCATTTGTCAACCACTCTGACACTAAAAAAGTTCTTTCTAATATCTCTGTGGCTCATTTGGGCACTCAGTCTCACTAGTGTCCCCTAGTGCGTATGCCCCTTGTGTTAAATTGACTGTCTTTATCTACCCAATCAATTCCCTTCAGAATCTTGAATGTGGTGATAATGTCCCCCCCTAACTCTTCTGTCTTCCATCGAAGTGAGGTTTAATTCAAGTAGTCTCTCCTCGTAGCTCATACCTCTCAGCTCGGGTACTAGTCTTGTGGCAAACCTTTGAACCTTTTCCAGTTTGGTCTTATCCTTGACTACATATGGACTCCATGCTGGTGCTGCATACTCCAGGATTGGCCTAACATATGTGGTATACAAAGTTTTGAATGATTCCTTACACAAGTTTCTGAATGCCGTTCTTATGTTAGCCAGCCTGGCATATGCCGCTGATATTATCCTTTTGATATGGGCTGCAGGAGACAGGTCTCGCATGATATCTGATATCACTCCCAAAGTCTTTTTCTTTCTCTAACTCTTGAAGTATTTCATCTCCCAGATGGTACCTTGTATCTGGCCTCCTGCTCCCTACACCTATCTTCATTACATTACGTTTGCTTAGGTTAAACTCTGACAACCATCCATTTGACCATTCCTTCAGCTTGTCTAGGTCTTCTTGAAGCCTCAAGCAGTCCTCCTTTGTCTTAATCCTTCTCATAATTTTGGCATCGTCTGCAAACATTGAGAGAAGTGAATCTATACCCTCCGGGAGATCATTTACAAGCATCAGAAACAAGATAGGACCGAGTACAGAGTCCTGTGGGACTCCACTGGTGACTTCACGCCAATCTGAGGTCTCACCCCTCACCGTAATTCTCTGCTTCCTATTGCTCAGGTACTCCCTTATCCACTGGAGCACCTTACCAGCTACACCTGCCTGTCTCTCCAGCTTATGTACCAGTCTCTTATGCGGTACTGTGTCAAAGGCTTTCCGACAACCCAAGAAAATGCAGTCCGCCCAGCTTTCTCTTTCGTGCTTAATCTTTGTCACCTGGTCGTAGAATTCTATTAAGCCAGTCAGGCCAGATTTACCCTCCCTGAACCCATGTTGGTGATTTGTCACAAAGTCCCTTCTTTCCAGATGTGTTACCAGGTTTTTTCTCACAATCTTCTCCATCACCTTGCATGGTATACAAGTCAAGGACACAGGCCAGTAGTTCAGTGCCTCTTGCCTGTCACCCTTTTTGTATATTGGGACCACATTCGCCGTCTTCCATATTTCTTGTAGGTCTCCTGTCTCCAGTGACTATGGAGAGTGGCAAGCAAAGTGCTTCTGCACACTCTTTCAGAACCCATGGCGAGACCCCGTCTGGACCAACAGCCTTTCTAATATTCAGATCTAGTAGGTGTCCCTTGACCTCCTCTCTCGTAATTTCGAACCCTTACAAGGCCGCCTGGTTTACCTCCCTTTCTCCTAGCACAGTGACCTTTGTTATGATCCCAGGCAGCTGAAAAACGAGTCTCCCCTTTGAGAATTATTCTATCAAGCCTGACCTGACTAGAAGGTCTAGTAAATATAGAGGTGGAGATACAGATGTTAAATAGCTGTTTGGATTTGATAAACAATTTAAGATAATGGGCAGTGAATAAGAAATTAGATAAGTGACTGGTTATGAGATGTGGATAATTTGCTGGAGGTGTGAGGCTCGCTTAGAGAAGAGCTTAGGTCACTTGAGTACCTGACATTGCGAGGGGAAGCTGCGCTGTGTGAGCACCTGTCAGAAAGGAACCCTAGTGATATATCTCCAAGAGAAAGGAAGTGTGCAGACATTCTAGCTGTGGAATCGAGCTGGGAACACTGTGGTCTCAAGTCCTGGACGGCGAGAAGAGTTTATTAAGCAGCCCAGAGACATTTTCGTGGGCTGTGGGAGCGCTCTGATCAGACACCGTCAGAGGGATAGTGCCCTCGACTCGACAATCTGTGGTAAGCACGATTTAAGCCAGTCTATATTGATTACTTGTAGTTCGTCGTGTGCCCAGCGACAGTAGCATATGTTTATTGATAAGTTAGACATGTTTTAGTAAAGCAGGAAGCCTAAATAAGAGGACGGAGATGAGAGAGACAGCTGGAGGGACGAGCAGCACGTCCTCTTCCGTCGACCCCTGAAGCCAACTGTCTGGCGGCGGAGGATCCTCCCAGAGTGCGGAGGACCACCTGTCCAGGCGGAGCATGGACCAGCCCAAACGGGGGAGTCCACTCTCACAGTATGTAGAGAGCAGATAGATGTTGGATGCAAACATATTGTGTGGATTATTTCGTCTATGTGTCTATAAGGAAACGTTTTTATTAGAGTGTCAATGGGTTGCAGGATTGTCTTTGAGGAAGAAGTTGCTGAGAACTTCGAAACCAGCACAGAGGGAGTAATTGATGAGACTCCAAGGTAGTGGAGGAGAGGACCTCGAGCTGTGAGGAGAAGCAGTGAAGAGGAGTGTCACGTGCTTCTGTAGAGGTGGTGAAGCACCATAGTTGCTCGAGGGAACTTCATGGCGTAGCAGGCAGGAGAGCTGTGGAGGACCCTAGCGAAAGTGGTGAAGCACCGTAGTTGCTCAAGGAAGACTTCATGGTGTTGCAGCCAAGAAGTGCTGCAACACCCGAAAGAACCTGAAGAGATCAGGGAAGTGGACTTCCAGATATGGAAGGGAAGTTCTGGTTGATTACATGTAGGGAGTTGGTAGAGTGTTTGGTTGTCATTAGCGTGCACGACACAGTGAAAGGTGAGTGATTGCTTGCCATTTTTGTGCCAAGGAGTACTTATACTGAAGTATAGAGTTACAGTCGAAGGCTGGATTACCTAAAGATGTATGTGTTCTAGGACTGATAGGGTGATCGATTGATCATTGTTGTGTATCAAGGAACATTTATACTGATATATATGTTATTGCATTCATATGCTGATTTTCCTTGTACATGTTGTCGGGGTCCATCATAAGAGGGGCGAGTAACAGTATACCCAAGGTCACTCACCGTAGCCCTGCGGGTCTTCACTCCAATCCTCGCGGCGCCACTGTACGCCAGGAGTGTATCCCAGTCAATCCCAACCGGCCTCTGATCGAGAATGAGTGAGAACACAGCTTGTTCTCTTAACTGCTGTGTGCCCGCCCCGGCAAAAGGCTCTACTACAAACCACAAGGTCGCCAACGGGTGTTTCCCGTGTCCAGTAACACGTCAGTGGTTTTGTTGAATTGTGGTAACAGTGGCAAGAGCACTGATATCAGAGCACTGACTCAATAGGTCTGATATCAGGCAGGTATTTATTTCTATCACTCTATCTCCTTTCACGTATTATATAGCCACAACAAATATGGAGGGGATGATACAAACACCAAGGTATTTTGTGTTTTACTTAAAACTCAAGACATCACATAATTATATCAATAAGCAAACAGCTATTTCATGCGTAAGTCGCTCGTTCCCACATATAATCATGAACTCGCCAATCTGGCAATGCTTCCCCTCACGTCAATGTCAAAATCAGCTGGGCGACGCCCCCCCCCCCACTGCGTGATCTCTTACTGCACTTGTTTGTTGGCGAAATATGCCTGTTTCTTTAAATTCTCAAGGATCACTAAATGTTCAAACAACACAATATCTGCGACAATAGCAATAGAACGTAAATACTTCGCTGCACTGATCTTGAGCTCAATCAAACATTTCTATATTAATGAACACAATAATTCACTATCATGGTATAACACTCTGCACCTCATTTAATGATAATGCACGCAAGTATATATTACTGGAGTTCTCAGTAATTCCTTTCGTGGGCGAATATTCAATTGATCACTGCACACATGAATGGTTATTCAGTACACAATCATAGACATATATATATATATATATATATATATATATATATATATATATATATATATATATATATATATATATATATATATATATATATATATATATATATATATATATATAGATAAATCATAGATATCAATAATAGTAATAATATAGTTACTGGGCACATAGCCTAACACCAAATTCTGGTACATTTATATATATATATATATATTCTCTCACTAAATGATCATATTAAAGTCTCATGAAAGACATTATCAACACAGTAAATTCATCAATTACTCCGGGTGCCTGCACACACCAATAATAATAATAGATACCGTGAGTGCTCTATGTAGCCCCACTCTGCACACTTGTGCCTTACTGTGACATAGGTGAGCCTTGCTCACGACATACAAAATACTCTGGCTAAATAATATAGCTGACTAAAGGGGAATGGGGAGGGAAACTAGAATCACCTACTTCCACCTATCCTCCGGTGAGAGTTGAGTTGTAGCTCCTGGTCCAGGCTGCCGCCTCGTGTAGGGAACGCCCCCACACACACCCTGTCGTGTCCTCCAGGAACCCAATCAACGTCCCAAAATAAACGCGTCATCTCCATGTTCTGTCCTCCGGGTTCGTGCTCCTCCTCCACGTCTTGTAGGGTTGGAGTCGGTCTCCCGGCCGTCAACGTCTCCTCCCAACTACGGCTGCCAACCTACGTCTCAGCTGCAGTCGTATGGATTCCCAATCAGTATCTTCTTTCACTGCTTCCCAGTTGATTGTCCCAGCCGCTACATCGTCACTGTGAAGCTATCAGACGTCCCAGACGATACTGCCTAGACTTCACCTGCACAGCACCCGACCCTGGAGCACTTGATGCTCAATATTCCGTCAATTCCCTCTTCGGTCCACACATGGAATGAAAGAAGACCTCTCGGTGTCCTTGCAGACTACGGGTGACGCGTAAGATCCACGGGAGTGGCGTATTACTGTCAGATTGACAGGATCAACCTTCACACATCCGTCCACCTTGACGTGTCGTGACAGACTGATTCCCTCACGGAGGATTGGCCCAGCCATTACGTCATCACTGTGAAGCTATCAGCCGTTGCATACGTTGCTGCCTAGACTCCACTCTTGCACAACACCTGTCCATGGAGCACTTGATGCTCAATATTCTGTCAATTCCTTCTCTGGTCCATCACATGAACGAAGGAAGACCCCACAGGTGCTGGCAGACCACGGGTGATGCGTAAATCCTCCGGAGACAGGGTAAACTGTCCAACTGACAGGACCCCCCAGCGCACGTCTGACCTCCTTGACGTGCTGTCTTAGACTGGTGGTGCCACCGCGGCACGATGACCGTACCCCCCTTCCTTCGTGACGTCATACTTGCCAAGAGAGGTTTTCATTGGCTCCCTGAGCCACGTCGCTGTCGGTGACCAATCTGGCGCCACTGACGTCACACAGTTTTGGCGGCAAAACGGAGGGGCCAGCGCCATATTGGCTTCCTAAAGGGCCTATACCACAGGCCAAAATACTCTTCTTTTACAAATTTCTCGCCGCCTCGAGAACACTACACTCTCCCACATGTATCACACTGATGCCTGCGACGTAGAGAACGCTCGGGTAAAGTGGACATGACTCTTACAGCAGGCGTGGGAGAAATATAAGGGGGGGATCACCGTCACAATGTTTATAGATATATATATTCTCTTGCTGATAGTGCAACATTGTATTATAAGACTTGACCTACTTGAGGTAGTTGGTAATATTAGGTGGTGAATCAGGAGATAGGATACCACTTGATAAGCAGATGATAGAGTTCTGATGGTGTTGGAGTGCAACCTGATTGAAATAGTATAGAGTGTAGGATTCATTATTATTATTATTATTATATGTGTGTATGTATTGTGTATGTGCTTTGTCCAGTAAATGTATTCAAATTTGCTGGTGTTTGCCCTTGTCCTAGTGAGGCTTCCCAGGATGTAGTAAAGAGGGAGAGAGAGATAGATAGAACCAAGAACCACTGCTGTGGACAGGGTAGAAGGGAAAAATAATAAGTCAGAGGGGACTGAGGAGATCATATCACATAAGGAGAGAGTGGGGAGTCACAGCGGCTCGAGTGGGTGTGTGCACATGACAACGAGGCTAAGTATTGGAGCCGCATACCCTTAACGTGTGACGTTGAGCACCTCTCCAAGAGCCAGAAGCGCCCAGGGTGATCTCCTGGTAAAGTATAAGCACTCTACCGAGTTGTGGGTTGGGTTGTCCATAAAGAAGGATCATCGACGACGACAACACCAACCCACAATACAATACCTCAACTTGTTCTATTGTGAAGACCTCCTGGAACCTCTTGTTGAGTTCTTCACACACCTCTTTGTCATTCTCTGTATACCTGTCCTCGCCTGTTCTAAGTTTCAATACCTGTTCTTCTACTGTTGTTTTCCTTCTGATGTGACTGTGGAATAGCTTTGGTTCGGTCTTGGCTTTGTTTGCTATATCATTTTCAAAATTTTTATCTGCTTCTCTTCTCACCCTGACATACTCATTCCTGGTTCTCTGGTATCTCACTCTGCTTTCTGGTGTTCTGTTATTCCGGAAGTTCCTTCACGCCCTTTTGTTCAGTTCCTTTGCTTCCATACATGTCCTATTATACCATGGATTCTTCTATTGCTTCTCGGATTTTTCCCTTTGGGCCGGGATGAACCTGTTTACTGCCTTCTGACACTTTCGGGTAACATAGTCCATCATATCCTGTACAGACTTATCTCTGAGGTCTGTGTCCCACGGTAATTCCCTTAGGAAACTTCTCATCTCTTCATAATTCCCCTTTCGGTATGCCAGCCTTTTGTTTCCTAGTTCTTTTTTTGGGAGAGATAATCCCTACCTCTACCAAATACTCAAAGTTCAATGCACTGTGATCACTCATTCCCAAGGGTTCTTCCATCTCAACTTCCCTTATATCCCACTCATTTAGGGTAAATATCAAATCAAGCATTGCTGGTTCATCTTCTCTCATTCTTGTTGGTTCCTTGATGTGCTGGCTTAGAAAGTTTCTTGTTGCCACGTCCAGCAGCTTATCTCTCCATGTTTCTGGTCCTTCATGGGGGATCTCTGTTCTCCCAATCTATCTTCCCATGGTTGAAGCCTCTCGTAATTAGTAGTCCAGATCCATTCCTGCTAGCAACAGAAGCTGCTCTCTCTATTATGTTAATGGTGGCCATGTTGTTTCTATCATATTCCTGTCTGGGTCTTCTGTCATTTGGTGGTGGATCATATATGTCTACGACTATAATTTTTTGCCCTCCAGTTGTTATGGTATCTGTTATGTTGTCACTGAAACCTTCACTGCCCTGAATAACCATCTCCTCAAAATCCCAGCCCTTTCTTACCACCAGAGCTACCCCACCACCACCTCTTCCTTCCCTCTCTTTCCTCATAACATAATAGTCCTGTGGGAACACTGCATTTGTTATGGTTTTCGTTAGCTTTGTTTCTGTGAGAGCTATTATGTCTGGGTTTTCCTCTAGTACCCATTCTCCAAGCTCATTTGCTTTATTTGTAATTCCATTTATGTTATGGAGCCCCCCACCTTATGAGAGGTGGTACATAAGACCTGCCCGAAATGCTGCGCGTACTAGTGGCTTTACAAGAATGTAATTACTATGCTATGTATCCTCACAATCCCAACGTACCTTCTTGTATATAAATAAATAATAAATAAATAAATAAGAGTAAGGGACACATACAGGGACAGGTGGTACATAAGAGTAAGGGAGTGTGAGATTTTTTTTCTTTGACGTTATCAAAAGAATTAATTCCTATTGGTGTTATGTTAATCGTAACTACCAAGCAAGAGAGGCAGACCTTAAACAGGAAGAACTGCCAGTGGCAGATGTTTTAACTTTACACCTAAGATCATAGGACAAGCGGAGGCAAACCGCCAGGCGGCACCACACGGGTGAAACATGTCACTTAGGTCGTTGGCTCCTCCTAGTTAACAAACTAATAAAGGGTAGCCGATGAATTCTCACACCAAATTTGTAAATTTGATGTGTGGTGCTGTGCAATGGACTCTAGCTTTAGATACAGACTTAATTAACACATAAGTAGGAAAAGCGTTGCAGAACATGAAATGTTGGACAATAGTCTTGGAAGGTTTGACTTAAACGACCGTCTTCTAGAAACATAACAATTTATTCAACAAAACTAGAACTACTACAACATTGACTTTACGTTACTTTACTGTCAACCCAGTGACACATTCAAGAACAGCTATTCAACAGCCTGGTGGACCGACGAGATCCTTCCCCGTCGTCGCTCACTGAACAATGACACTAACTGAACCGAGTGGTGCTCACTGGTGACGTAAGCTTGCAATCAATATTATCACGGCTTCATGAATGCGCCAGATGAAACACTTTTCATGTACAACTCGTCAAAAAAGTTTCATTGAAATCGAACCAGTTTTCATTTATTGCATATTTTGGGCAAATTGGGAAGTAATGCCCCGCACGGTGAACCAATACTATAATCACAAAAACTTGTGGCACTCGCTGCTCTACCAACGAGGTACCAAGTAACAAGGCGAGTGATCCAAGAATGGATTACTACTTATAAAAATCTTATGTTAACACTTGTCTCTCAGGACAACAACAACAAAAGTTACACTAATTGAATTTAAACAATTATGTTAACACACTCGTGTCTCAACGACACTTAAATGGCAACAATAACTCGTTCCTGGTAAGAATAGTTTGGTGCCAAGATGGCCCCGGGATGTTCATGCGGTACCCCTCAGCCCCTTGGCTAATCACGGTTCAGCATTCCTGAGGCCCAAACGCCTTGGCCAATGGCGCATCTCCTCGACGACGTTACCCCACTCTCACTAGGTGGACACGTGATGGGGGTCTGCTCACAACCGTTAACTCCCTAAACCTTCCTCAACACTTAAACTACTACAAAAATTACACAGAAATCGAGTCCCTGCTGTAACTTTGTCCACAGACCTGATACAGTGATCAGAATGACATCAATGGCTAGATGGCGTTATGGGTAGTCCAACGACACCCAACACGCCTATGTAGAAGTTATAGTTCGAAAAATGAATCACGGTCCACAGGACCTGTGCAACGCTTACACTGTGCATCCGTTTCAGTGTGCAAGGAAGTCGGAAAATTTCTGTCTCCTGACAAGAGGCACTTGCAGGGACAGGTGAAGCACATACTAATGAAGACACATTACACAAAGCGTTTCCCGCAAAACTTATAATAATTAAGAACAAATTATTTAAAGGTGTAAAGTAGTAAACACAATACTTAAAAAGAAGTTATCTGATATAAGTGAGAATGAGAACATTCTCGGTAGTGCTATTTCATTGCGTATAAGTAAGAATGTTAAAGAAAAATAACAACTGATGTACAATATAAAGGTGATACTTAATAATGATACAGACATAGACTATTACACTATGGAGTCTGTAGCACCAGCAACAGTACAGGAGTTTTCAATGTTAATAACTGAACGAAAATACTAAAAGTGAAATTTATTGATATACTGAGACATAACAGAAAAGAGTAAAATAGTCTAAATTAATAATTTAATGAAGCACACACTTAACAATTAACAAGATCCTATAGGCCATGTGAGCTGCTTGCTTACCTACATGTGAGCTGGTTGTTACCTGCATGTGAGCTGGTTGTTACCTACATGTGACCCTGTTGTTACCTACATGTGAGCTGGTTGTTACCTACATGTGACCCTGTCGTTACCTACATGTGAGCTGGTTGTTACCTACATGTGACCCTGTTGTTACCTGCATGTGAGCTGGTTGTTACCTACATGTGAGCTGGTTGTTACCTGCATGTGAGCTGGTTGTTACCTACATGTGACCCTGTTGTTACCTACATGTGAGCTGGTTGTTACCTACATGTGACCCTGTCGTTACCTACATGTGAGCTGGTTGTTACCTACATGTGACCCTGTTGTTACCTGCATGTGAGCTGGTTGTTACCTACATGTGAGCTGGTTGTTACCTGCATGTGAGCTGGTTGTTACCTACATGTGACCCTGTTGTTACCTACATGTGAGCTGGTTGTTACCTACATGTGACCCTGTCGTTACCTACATGTGAGCTGGTTGTTACCTACATGTGACCCTGTTGTTACCTGCATGTGAGCTGGTTGTTACCTACATGTGACCCTGTCGTTACCTACATGTGAGCTGGTTGTTACCTAGATGTGACCCTGTTGTTACCTGCATGTGAGCTGGTTGTTACCTACATGTGACCCTGTTGTTACCTACATGTGAGCTGGTTGTTACCTACATGTGACCCTGTTGTTACCTGCATGTGAGCTGGTTGTTACCTACATGTGACCCTATTGTTACCTACATGTGAGCTGGTTGTTACCTAGATGTGACCTTGTTGTTACCTATATGTGAGCTGGTTGCTACCTACATGTGAGCTGGTTGTTACTTACATGTGACCCTGTTGTTACCTACATGTTAGCTGGTTGTTACCTACATGTGAGCTGGTTGTTACCTACATGTGAGCTGGCTGTTACCTACATGTGAGCTGGCTGTTACCTACATGTGAGCTGGCTGTTACCTACATGTGAGCTGGCTGTTACCTACATGTGAGCTGGTTGTTACCTACATGTGAGCTGGCTGTTACCTACATGTGAGCTGGTTGTTACCTACATGTGAGCTGGTTGTTACCTACATGTAAGCTGGTTGTTACATGTGAGCTGGATGTTACCTTCATGTGAGCTGGTTGTTACATGTGAGCTGGCTGTTACCTACATGTGAGCTGGATGTTACCTACATGTGAGCTGGTTGTTACATGTGAGCTGGATGTTACCTACATGTGAGCTGGTTGTTACATGTGAGCTGGTTGTTACATGTGAGCTGGTTGTTACCTACATGTGAGCTGGATGTTTGTGGGGGTTTTCTATTTTGCTTTCCCGACTGCAGTGCGTACGTCGCCAATGTACATGTGGCAGATGCATCATGAAGCTGTCGGAATCAGCAGAAAAAATATGAGAGCAACCGTACAGGGCCTGGGAGCAAGGTCGAGTTAGAGTCCTTGAGGGTCTCTTCTCAGACTTGCCTCACCTGGTCCTGGTCTACGTTGATCGTTGGAATCTCCTCAACGATTTAACACTTTAAGGGTCTACTAGGTTCCTCATCACATTTATAGTTTAGTGAATATAAGCAACTTGGTGTTGAAGACACCTAGATCTGAAGGCTTGAGTAAATGGTTGGCAGTATTCAGAAGTGGTTCAACGGAAACACCGCATAAAGCTTAACAGTAGTTTATTTACTAACTTAACCACTAATACAAAAGGTGCTTGATTTACTTTAGTGTGGTGTCAGAAAGGCTATGGTTGCATTAGCAAGACTCTTAACGTCTGGCTAATCGACTCGGATCCACTCGTGGAGTATCACCTAACTTAACACAGTTGACAGCCAATCATTAACACGGCAACCTAACTGCCGGTATGCAAAGGGATCACAAGAGTTCCAATCGGATACTCGGGCAATGATGATATGCTATAACTCACAAATACACTGTCAATGGGACAGGCAATAACATGCACAATAATAATGTCACAAAATACTAAATGTGCGATGTATGTGAAGCTCATATTCACAGACGAGTGAAATACCGTGATACCACTCAGAAAAACACGCATACACCGTAGGGTGTCTTCACCTATACCTGTGTCAGGTTTGAGAAGGTGAGAACTGTGGTTGAGGCCTCAGATCAACAGAGACAGACACAATAAAACAATGACAAGATCATGTACTTACAGGTAGGGTACCTCTCCTATTCACTCACTCACTCAGGCACATTTATGCAAGAACTCGTAGGTGGCCTGACAGCTGGTTCTGCTCGTCACGGCGTGAGACCATTGACGACAGGCTTTCCCACGCACCATACTTGACACGGGGGTACTCGCAGGAGGGCGCGCTGTATGTCTAACCGACACACACACACACTTTTGATGGCACTGGCGGTGAGTAAGGGTGGTGATGTCACGTAATACAGTGAGGGCGGCAGCTGGCGGGCTACACTCTCAGGACAGAGTGGCGGCTGGCGGCTGATTTTATTATACCATGCAGGTACACTTTGGTAAAAGTCACACACAGATTACTTAGGTGGCGGCACTGCCTTAATTCACTCTAGGTCACTCACAACGATCTCCACTTGTCACCAGGGGTTACCTGATACCAGTCTGTTTCACTCTGGTGATTTGTCACTTAGGCTTCTAAACAATATAGTCACAGTCGCGATTCCGGGCGAGTGTTGGTATATCGAAAAGACGCTGAGTTTAACTTGACGGTGAGGAATGGACGGTGTTCAATCTATTGGCCAATAGACAGAACAAGACACATCCTCTGTGCAAGGGCTCTCTCACGTGAATGCTCTTGCCTGGGGCATCTCGTGGGACACACGAGGGATTACAATTTGACCAATAGCATTGCAGCAAATGAGCGGGAACCAATCATATTTATCGTTCCCTGATCAGAAGCAGAGGTGACGTCATGAACACGTCACGACCACGTCACAGTTGTTATTCTCCACTGCGCCGGTTGAGGCTGACCCCAAAGGTCAGATCTGTCCTGTCGCCGCCTCGCTGGCGTCTCTTCTGCTCTCTCACGCTTCGCACCTCCTATGTGTACTCTGACCCTGTAGCAAATATGCTTAATTTCCCTGTATCTACTTCCTGCCTGGACATACGGCGGCCTGCGTATTATAAACGTGTTCCTGGTTAAGTGGGCATTCTGTAGACACCCAACATGATAGATTACTATCCAGGGTTAACAGATATAGGGCATGTGCATAAGCTTGTTGTTACCTACATGTGAGCTGGCTGTTACCTACATGTGAGCTGGTTGTTACCTACATGTGAGCTGGTTGTTACCTACGTGTGAGCTGGTTGTTATCTACATGTGAGCTGGCTGTTACCTACATGTGAGCTGGCTGTTACCTACACGTGAACTGGTTGTTACCTACATGTGAGCTTGTTGTTACCTACATGTGAGCTGGTTGTTACCTACGTGTGAGCTGGCTGTTACCTACATGTGAGCTGGTTGTTACCTACATGTGAGCTGGTTGTTACCTACGTGTGAGCTGGCTGTTACCTACATGTGAGCTTGTTGTTACCTACATGTGAGCTGGTTGTTACCTACGTGTGAGCTGGCTGTTACCTACATGTGAGCTGGCTGTTACCTACATGTGAGCTGGCTGTTACATATATGTGAGCTGGCTGTTACCTACATGTGAGCTGGCTGTTACATATATGTGAGCTGACTGTTACCTACATGTGAGCTGACTGTTACCAATGTGTGAGCTGGCTGTTACCTACATGTGAGCTGACTGTTACCTACGTGTGAGCTGGCTGTTACCTACATGTGAGCTGACTGTTACCTACGTGTGAGCTGGCTGATACCTTCGTATGAGCTGGCTGTTACCTATGTGTGAGCTGACTGTTACCTACGTGTGTGCTGGTTGTTACTTACATGTGAGCTGACTGTTACCTACATGTGAGCTGGCTGTTACCTACATGTGAGCTGACAGTTACCTACATGTGAGCTAGTTGCTACCTACATGTGAGCTGACTGTTACCTACATGTGAGCTGGTTGTTACCTACATGTGAGCTGGTTGTTACCTACATGTGAGCTGGTTGTTACCTACGTGTGAGCTGGCTGTTACCTTCGTGTG
Organism: Procambarus clarkii; assembly: GCF_040958095.1. Lineage (NCBI taxonomy): Eukaryota > Metazoa > Arthropoda > Malacostraca > Decapoda > Cambaridae > Procambarus > Procambarus clarkii. The sequence goes on along the minus strand of NC_091230.1, from coordinate 7,526,016 downwards.
AGCTGGTTGTTACCTACATGTGAGCTGGCTGTTACCTACATGTGAGCTGGCTGTTACCTCAACCCGTTCTCACACAAGACAGCACATATATGACTTAATGCTTAAAGTCAATATGTTGAATATGAATTAGTAAATATGTGATATATTCCCAGTTACTTTTTTTTCCAAGGCCCAAACTTTTCCTCACGTACCAACTTGCGTCTCACAGTGCCCGTCCGTCAACCTAGATAGCAGAATAGTCGTGATTGGTTCAATTATAAGGAAAATTGTACTTTTCAGGTCCCACATGGGTTGTGAAATTTACCTACTATTGTCCATGCTCTTAGAATATTATAGATCAGCTACTTCCTATTGAAGGTTCGTAGTTTTGTTTTGAGAAATATTAGTTGTTCTTAGTAAATTATAATAAGCACTAAAAATTATTACATAGAATAACAGTCCTTCACCAATCAATATTATATACCATAGTTGGTGCTTTACAAATCTTTAAAGGATGTTTTGTAGGAACGCTAACAAAAAACGATGGTTCATTGGAATGTCTATGGGGTAAACTACTCTAAACAGGATGGTATTGTGTCTACTATACCAACTACAGGATCGGTATATTGTCCACTACCACCTGTTAGGTGAGTAAGGGGTGCAATACCACCCACAGGATGGGTATGAGGGTCACATCCACCCAGAGGATGAGTATGGGGATCACATCCACCCACAGGAAGGGTATGGGGTCCAATACCACCCACAGGATGAGTATGGCGTCCACTACAACCCACAGGATGGGTATGGGGCTCCAACCACCCATAGAATGGGTATGGGGCTCCAACCACCCATAAAATGGGTATGGGGTCCAATAACACCCACTGGATGTGTATATGGCGTCCATTGCCGCGCGTCGAGCTCGAAAACCGCAGCATTCATCTCAGAACCATGCCTATTTCACGCAGATTCCTTAATAAACGTAAAAGTTTTATATGTCACAAGAAAGATAGAAATATAAGCTTCATTCTAAATACCTTACCATGGGCATATTTAAATTTAAACCGAAGATACGTGTACTTTTATAATAGCCGAGCTCCGACCCCGGACAGATCGATCGACCGAGCAACTCTCTCTCAGAACAATGTTTATTTCACGTGAATTCGTTAGTAAACATATATGTTTTATATGTCTCAAGAAAGACAGACATATAAGCTTCACTTTAAACACTTTACTATAGACATATTTAAATTTCTAATGAAGATTATTGTATTTTAAAAATTACGGAGCTCCCACCCCGTACAGACTGAACGACAGAGCAACTCTCTCTCAGATCAATGTTTATTTCACGTAAATTCGTTAATAAACACAAATGTTTTATAAGTCTTAAGCAAGATAGAAATAAGAGCTTCATTTTAAATACATTACAATAGACATATTTATAGCTCAAGTGAAGATACATATGTTTTTATAGTAGCGCTCAGTAGCTTGTCGGGCATGGAGTGCAGACGCCTACGCACTTGCCGATATATTGTATAATTAACAAAGATACGCTAATAAAGCCTAAAATCTTATATGCCTCCAGAAAGACCGATATATGAACATTATTATAATTGCACCAAATGAAATATATCATGTTCGAGAACAAAGATATATCAATTTTAAATTAAGTTTCGACTCTCTCTCGGGTGAGAGAGATGGGGCGACTCTCGCCCCATCTATTGGAGATTCTGTGCACTAAATACCCAAAGCTACTCAAACCCTCCTAGCATTATTTAAGTAATGAAGTAATATGGTATATTTAATCACTATAATGTGGGTGCTGAATGCAGAACATGAGAAAACATATATTTACTCCAAACTAATATAATTTCATTATGAAATAAGTAGCATCAAAGGAAGTCGATGGTCCAAGCAGCAATGTTGTGGAGCGACTTATCCAAGATATATCGTTGTTTGGAAAGTGTTTGTTGGCATATCCAGTTGTCGCACTTCTCTGCTCAAATTATCACAAATTTAAATTATAATGTTAACAAGTAGAATACGTATTTTTAATAAAATCTAACATAACTAGCCAGAAAACATTTAACATTAATTAAAAAATATATGTTTGGAAGTTAAATCGACTTCATAGGACAATGGTTTTGTTATATATACTCGTTATTCGTTGACATGCGTTCGCTACTTAAACTACCATGTACTGTACTTATGTAAAATCTCCCATGTCTCTTCGCTCATCTCACCGAACCCTACAGGCTCTGTGATATATTGTTTAATTAATTGAGATTCACAAATAAAGCTAATAATTGTATATGTTATCAAAAAGGCAGAGCTTAGTTTAGTTCATTTATTATGCACTCCATACCCATTCTATGGACGATAGTGGAGTGTTACAGAGGCACATAATGGGCTCAGGGAATGAGCCCCACAATTCATATAGCCAAGCAAGTTATAATCTTGATAAGCTAGTTACAAAAGTCAATGCACATTGTCACATCAACAATGGGCTCGAGTCCGACCACAAGTACAGTTTATAATTTAAGCAACTGACATATATGGAGGGCTAGTGTCACAATTGATATGTTTATCCTACACATAACCCCCTCTCCCCCATCCAATGGGCAGCGGTGGATAGGTTACAATCAAGTCGTTTTTTGCGTTTTATTCAGAGATTAGATCTTATTGGGTGAGGAAAGATATTCATATTTTAAAGAAGGCTTATTGGCTGATGCTCTCCATTGATGGAAAATATACAACCTTTTGAAAATCAATGTTAGTTTGATCTAGATATTGTAATTAACGAAAGTATTTATGTCATCTGAAAGGTAGAAATATAGGCTACATTTAAAATCCTTTGTCATAAATATAACTGAAGTGAAAACGAAGATATATGCGTTTTGATAGTTACTTGATGGCTTGCTCTGAGAGTGTGAAGCCCTGCACACCAGCCAATAAATTGTATAATTAGTTTCCATATATTTTAATTAATCTTAAAAATCTATATGTCAGAAGAAAGGAAGATGTAGCCGTTAATGTGACAACATTTAAAAATATATATATCTTAAGTTAAATAAATAATACCACCTTATTGCCGGTGTCCGGACACATGAAAATTACCTAGGTATCAGTATCCAGCCAGGCGGGGATCACAGGCTGCACAATACTGATAAATTTATGTAATGCACTACTTGTGGTCGATCTCGAACCCATTTATGATGTGACGACTTATAGTGAATTTTGTAACTAGCTCATTAAGATTGTAACTTGCTTAGCTAAATGAATTGTGGGGTTCGGTCCATTCATTTTCTTTCTTTATTATGCACCACATAATACACATCCCGTGGGCGGTGGTGTAAAGGATTACAGAGGCACATAATCGGTTCAGGAACTGAACCCTCTAGTTCGTTTAGCTAAGCAAATAACAATCTTTTGACGCTAGTTACAAAATTATTAATGTACACATACTTATGCATACATGTACATATTCATACGTATACATATATACATACACATACATATTTAATCACCACCACAAATACACACATCAGTAATCTTTTGTGTCACAAGTGATTCAACAAGAGGCTCACAACAGTCACTATACAAGGCACTTTACTTTTATGGTGAGTCACACAGTTACTAGTCTTGCTGTACACCCACCCAACTGGGCGGCAGCTTTACAGTCATGTGCTCCACACCCACCCAACTGGGCGGCAGCTTTACAGTCATGTGCTCCACACCCACCCAACTGGGCGGCAGCTTTACAGTCATGTACTCCACACCCACCCAACTGGGCGGCAGCTTTACAGTCATGTGCTGCACACCCACCCAACTGGGCGGCAGCTTTACAGTCATGTGCTCCACACCCACCCAACTGGGCGGCAGCTTTACAGTCATGTGCTCCACACTCTCCCAACTGGGCGGCAGCTTTACAGTCATGTGCTCCACACCCACCCAACTGGGCGGCTGCTTTACAGTCATGTGCTCCACATCCACCCAACTGGGCGGCAGCTTTACAGTCATGTGCTCCACACCCAGACAACTGGGCGGCAGCTTTACAGTCATGTGCTCCACACCCACCCAACTGGGCGGCAGCTTTACAGTCATGTGTATGCATTACCTACAGTAAGCAAATTTTGGATACTTCGCTAAGATTTCGAGCAGCACATCATTATGAATGAAGTACTTACACATTTCATGGACACTATTGATGTTGTTATCTTTAAATTCCGCGATTTTTCACATTCCATTATATAATGACGCAAAGTATGCGAATAGTTCTGCTGACAGAGTTTACATTTAGTCAAATCTACATCATCAGATGTTACAAACTTCCAGAGGTACTTGTAGCTGAGCCTAAACCTAGCAGTGGTAACATCTAGAAGTCTGCTAACAATATTGGATGACCCATAGACGAGCGATTCATCAAAGTTTATACAATATTGTGAAATTGACAGTCAGTGTAGTAACATAAATTGGTAAATCATAAATATTGTAAGTTAAGAATCTGATGCATGTGTGTGTGTTGGGAGGGGCGGGGGTTATACCCTTGGTAAGCGAGAGTGGAAAGTAACCTTAGACGTACTGCGGTCAATGTGTTGGGGGGGGGGGGGAGGGGGAGGGAGGGTGGGAGAGTCAAATCCACCCTCCAACATCTGGACATAGTACCACCAGCCTCCACAACACTCCATCAGCCTCCAGCTGATGCTTGTAGATGCTTCATCTAACCTCACCTATGTCACACATTAACCTACAGTTCCTGTGATATTTCAACTCCTCATCACAGTGGCGTTTCACCAATATAAACTGTATTGGATTTTGTCCCGAAATAGCTATATGCTGGCTGGACGTGTATGTATGTATGTATGTATGTATGTATGTATGTATGTATGTATGTATGTATGTATGTATGTATGAATGTATGTATGTATGTATGCATGTATGAATGGATAGATGGATGGATGTATGTATGTACGCATGCATGCATGTATGTATGCATGTATGTATGTATGTATGTATGTATGTATGTATGTATGCATGCATGCATGCATGTATGTATGTATGTATGTATGTATGTATGTATGTATGTATGTATTGTATGTATGTATGTATGCATGTATGAATGGATAGATGGATGGATGTATGTATGTACGCATGCATGTATGTATGTATGTATGTATGTATGTATGTATGTATGTATGTATGTATGTATGCATGTATGTATGTATGTATGTATGTATGTATGTATGTATGTATGTATGTATAGATGGATGGAAGTATGTATGTACGCATGCATGTATGTATGTATGTATGTAATGTATGTATGTATGTATTTATATACGCATGTATATACGCATGTATTTATATACGCATGTATGTATGTATGTATGTATGTATGTATGTATGTATGTATGTATGTATGTATGTATGCATGTATGTATGTATGTATGTATGTATGTATGTATGTATGTATGTATGTATGTATGTATGTATGTATGAATGGATGTACGCATGCATGTATGTATGTATGTATGTATGTATGTATGTATGTATGTATGTATGTATGTATGTATGTATTCCCAATCACGTTAAAGACTACCCCTCTATCATCCAGTTTAAGAGAAAAACAACTATGTACTAAATAATCGACTCCTTGTAACTTTAATTATGCTGACCTTCCTATCTGTATTCAGACTGAGCCTACCATCATTAAAGGTGATTATAACGCTAGACATAGGAATATTGGTAATTCGCAGTTCAGTAATCGTAACGGCAACTAGTGTCACTATTAGGTAGTCACGATGATGCACAGATTGTGGGTGACCTTGAACCGACGCATATCTACGGAGGTATTCCTGATCTATGTCTCGGTTTCAACGTCTCCCACACCGTGTGCGCCTCGTCAATAGTGCCAGTTATGGCGTCTGATCATCTGGCCATATTAGCCACTGTAAGCATTGGCAGTTCTATCCTCCCTGGTGGAGTGTTCAAGCGGAAGAGGCTGGCTGTGCCCATCGATCAACGAGACAATCTTGTTGCTCATGTGTCAGAATGGTGCAGTCATCTGAGCCTTCATCAGTTGAAGATTTTAACAATGAGCTCACAGGTACTATCAACCAGTTTATAGAATCACTTGATCCATCGTCCAGGCCACGTAACCCAAATTACACTGGTCATAGCACTTATGTTTATTATAATGATTCTAAATTGCAGACACTAAAACGCACTGCCAGAATAATTGGACTAGCTTGTAGAAGGACCCGCACTGCTGAAATGCTTCGGCTCTTTCAAGCGGCTCTGGCTAAGGCCAGGGAACGTATGGTGGAGCTGAGGCAGACAGACTGGGAAACTTTTGTCCGTGGTCTCAATTCTCACACGCCACTAAGTCGGGCATGGAAGGATATCAACAAGATCAAAGGGAAAAATGCTGCAGAGATCTCGTACCCTAATCCTCTGCACAGAGCAAATGAGCTTGTTGGTGCTTGGGCCACGACTTCCAGCTTTGACAGTCTTCCTCTACCCTCGCAGAATGAATTAAATGATAGATATACTGATAGGGCAAGGCTCCTTGACTTCATGCTTCATCAAGAGGATGACTGTGACATGCTTTTACTGAATACAAACTAGATTCTGCTCTACATAAAGGCAAAGCTACATCACCCGGGGAGGATGGAGTTACTGACGGCATACTGCATATGCTTCTGCTAGTTCCAGGGAATACCTTTCTTCAATTGTATAATATGAGCTATGTAACTGGGGAGCTTCCTAAGTCATGGACCAACAGTGTTATTATTCCCATTCCTAAACCTCACCAGCCGAGTGCTTTTCGCCCAATCTCCCTCACTAGTTGTCTCTATAAGTGTCTTGAGAGGATGTTCTCAACCGTCTCCTTTACAAAATTATTAATATGTTGTCTCCCCAGATATATGGCTTTATGCATGGAAAGAGTGTACATCACTGTATTACCACATTCCTCACCCTGCATACTGATAGGTCATACACCACTTTCCTAGATCTTAAGTCAGCCTTTGACATTGCTAACCCACACGTCATTCTGAGAGAACTTGCTAAAATAAATGTTGGAGGATGGCTTCTACGGTGGATAAGAGGCTATCTATCCAACAGGAAGTCATCTGTACTGTTCCATGGGCATAGGAGTGTAACGAGATTTTTTGAACTTGGCACTCCACAGGGAGGTGTCCTCAGTCCTACTCTGTTCAATGTGTTAATCAGTGCACTTTTAAACTTTGTAACTAGAAGGTCCAGCGAACACATCATTAGCTATGTGGATGATATACTGATCCACACCAATGGGTATACCAACACCCAAAATGTTCTGAACTCTGTATTGTCCACATGTCAGGAACTATGCTTAGTCATCTCAGTAGAGAAAACAAAGATCCTGAACCGACACCCACCCAGACGGGGTGGGGCCGATCGCAAAATGCAGTTGGATGATGGCTCTCTGCTCGACTAGTTACCAGATACAAATACCTTGCTCTTGAGGTTCTACTGTACCGCAATGTTTAGCCAGACTGGGTCGCCAATGTAGAGAGAGGCTCCGTGCTCTCAAGGTTGTGGCAGGCTGTGGCAGGCAAACACAACTGTACTGTACAGTGTTATATATTTATTTCAATTTGAACAATTTTTAACATTAAAGGATACCTGGTTGATGGGGTTCTGGGAGTTCTTCTACTCCCCAAGCCCGGCCCGAGGCCAGGCTTGACTTGTGAGAGTTTGGTCCACTAGGCTGTTGCTTGGAGCGGCCCGCAGGCCCACATACCCACCACAGCCCGGTTGGTCCGGCACTCCTTGAAGGAATAAATCTAGTTTCCTCTTGAAAATGTCCCCGGTTGTTCCGGCAATATTTCTTATGCTTGCTGGGAGGACGTTGAACAACCGCGGACCTCTGATGTTTATACAGTGTTCTCTGATTGTGCCTATGGCACCTCTGCTCTTCACTGGTTCTATTCTACATTTTCTTCCATATCGTTCACTCCAGTACGTTGTTATTTTACTGTGTAGATTTGGTACTTGGCCCTCCAGTATCTTCCAGGTGTATATTATTTGATATCTCTCTCGTCTTCTTTCTAGTGAGTACATTTGGAGGGCTATGAGACGATCCCAATAATTTAGGTGCTTTATTGCGTCTATGCGTGCCGTATATGTTCTCTGTATTCCCTCTATTTCAGCAATCTCTCCTGCTCTGAAGGGGGAAGTGAGTACTGAGCAGTACTCAAGACGGGACAACACAAGTGACTTGAAGAGTACAACCATTGTGATGGGATCCCTGGATTTGAAAGTTCTCATAAACCATCCTATCATTTTTCTGGCTGTCGCAATATTTGCTTGGTTATGCTCCTTAAACGTTAGGTCGTCAGACATTATTATTCCCAAATCCTTTACATGCTGTTTTCCTACTATGGGTACATTTGATTGTGTTTTGTACTCTGTATTATGTTTAAGGTCCTCATTTTTACCGTACCTGAGTACCTGGAATTTATCACTGTTAAACATCATGTTATTTTCTGATGCCCAGTCGAAAACTTTATTAATATCAGCTTGAAGTTTTTCAATATCCTCAGCCGAGGTAATTTTCATACTGATTTTTGTGTCAAATCCTTTAATTAAATCCTTTAAAAAAGATAAATCCTTTAATTGGTTGAAATTGGTTTTAACATTCGAAATCTAATTTGTTGATGTTAAATAATATAATATGTTGATGTTGATAATATAAGGTTCAAATTTATTAAGATACATACTTTAAAAACTATTTCTATTTGATACCAACAGTATCACGTTAAGAGAAGCGTCTCGCCTTGCTAACCCAAGTATAAAATATATAAAGAAACGGTGCAACTGTACTGGTATCTGCAGTACAAATTTATGTCCCTATTTAAAAAAAAAATAAACTGAACCAATCACTGCCACTCCTCACACCAATGCAACAATAAGGAGAGTGATAACAGTGCTTCACATTCGACAATGTTAAATTATTTAACAAATGACGAGATAATGAACATTGGAACAAATGTACAGCTCTCTGACCTTCATATAAAATCTGCATGTGACCTCATCAAACAAACTGTGCCAAGCCTAGAAGGCCTTCATGACCCAGCGTGGTAGCGGGACCTCTCCTGGCCAGTTACAATTGGTGAATTTATTCAAATTATCCAAGTTGATGGTTGTCACTGGGCCACCGTTTCCAACATTGGAGTAACTGGACAAATTAACATATACGACACCAGGCATAAATTACCATCCAAATCTACTGAAGTTATCTTGTATGCTCTTGCTAATTGCCAGGATGATAAGCTGATATGCAATATAATGAATGTCAGCAGACACAAGGACTCAAGTATGAGTGGGGTATATGCTGTGGCGTTTGCTGCATCACTTGCAAGTGGTGTAGATCCGGTGAACCTCGTATGATATGCAGAATGAGACAACATCTTCAAGAGAACTTTAAAGGAAAGTGTCTCATGTCATTCCCTGCAGCTCAGACACTGAGAAGAAAACGAATCATCCGGTCATGCTCGATGGAAGTGTACTGCATTTGCAGAAAGCTAAATGATTTGAAGCTGATGGTATGCTGTGAACGTTGCAATATTTGGCACCATGGATCATGTGTAGGTGTTACAGAATGTAATGATGATTCGTGGATTTGTTTCTTGTGCGCTAGCAAGTTGTAAATTATAATTTAAAATACCTTATTAATACATTATTATTATTATTATTATTATTATTATTATTATTATTATTATTATTATTATTATAACCTTACCAAATGCTTTGCTGAATCAAATAATGTTATTACTTTCAATGTGTTACAATAGCATAATTAAGTGCTGCAACTATCAGGTCTTTTATATAGTCGGTATTTGTTATATTCTGTACTCTTTTAATGTTATTTAAATTTCAAATAGAAATAGTTTTTAAAGTATGTATCTTAATAAATTTGAACCTTATATTATTTAACATCAACAAATTAGATTTCGAATATTAAAACCAATTTCAACCAATTAAAGGATTTATCCTTTAATGTTAAAAATTGTTCAAACTGAAATAAATATATAACACTGTACGGTACAGTTGTGTTTAATTATGTTTTGCGATTCCTTTGGAAAAGGTATTTGTGCACCAAGTACTACTAGGTCATTATGAGATATGCTGAATGTTGTCAATATACCATCTGAATACGCCTCACTTTGCGTTAATCATTGAACGTCCTAATGATTAAGGTCCCCAAAAGGACTTAATCAAACCTCAGTGGATATTTTTACTCTCCCTCTCTCTCTCTCTCTCAGAGCATCCCTTTATGTGTTGTATGTGGGTGCTGAAGTTCAGTCTCTTGTCTATGTATCCAAGCAAACCCAAGCAAACTACTGTGGAAATGTGCAGGACAAACATATCAATTGTGACACTAGCTCTCCACATATAGCATTTGCTTAATTTAGAAACTGTACTTGTGGTCGATCTCGAACACATGTTGTTGATGTGACGATGTGTTATGAATTTTGTGGCTAGCTCCTCAAGATTGTAACTTGCTTAGATAAATAAATTGTGTGTTCAGTCCCTGAACCCATTATGTGATAAATTAACTAAACTAAAAACTATAGTATGGCGACGAAACCTGAACTGCATAATGTAAATAGGGATTAACCAGAAAAAGATATAGGTGAAGAATAACACCAGGTAACTGTAAAGCTGCCGCCCAGTTGGGTGGGTGTGGAGCACATGACTGTAAAGCTGCCGCCCAGTTGGGTGGGTGTGGAGCTAGACTAGTAACTGTGCGACTCCTCATAGATGTAAAGTGCCTTGTATAGTGACTGTTGTGAGCCTCTTGTTGAATCACTTGTGACACAAAAAATTACTGATGTGTGTATTTGTGTGGGTGATTAAATATGTATGTGTATTTATATATGTATACGTATGTATATGTACATGTATGCATAAGTATGTGTACATTAATAATTTTGTAACTAGCGTCAAAAGATTGTTATTTGCTTAGCTAAACGAACTAGAGGGTTCAGTTCCTGAACCGATTATGTGCCTCTGTAATCCTTTACACCACCGCCCACGTGATGTGTATTATGTGGTGCATAATAAAGAAAGAAAATGAATGGACCGAACCCCACAATTCATTTAGCTAAGCAAGATACAATCTTAATGAGCTAGTTACAAAATTCACTATAAGTCGTCAAATCATAAATGGGTTCGAGATCGACCAAAAGTAGTGCATTATATAATTTATCAGTATTGTGCAGCCTGTGATCCCCGCCTGGCTGGATACTGATACCTAGGTAATTTTCATGTGTCCGGACACCGGCGATAAGGTGGTATTATTTATTTAACTTAAGAGATATATATTTTTAAATGTTGCCACATTAACGACTACATCTTCCTTTCTTCTGACATATAGATTTTTAAGATTAATTAAAATATATGGAAACTAATTATACAATTTATTGGCTGGTGTGCAGGGCTTCACACTCTCAGAGCAAGCCATCAAGTAACTATCAAAACGCTTATATCTTCGTTTTCACTTCAGTTATATTTATGACAAAGGATTTTAAATGTATCCTATATTTCTACCTTTCTGATGACATAAATACTTTCGTTAATTACAATATCTAGATCAAACTAATATTGATTTTCAAAAGGTTGTATATTTTCCATCAATGTGTAAGTTTGTTACAAATGGAGAGCCAAGAAACCTTCTTTAAAATATGGATATCTTTCCTCACCTAATAAGACCTAATCTCTGAATAAAACGCCAAAAAAAAACTTGATTGTAACCTATCCACCCCTGCCCATTGGATGGGGGAGAGGGGGTTATGTGTAGGATAAACATATCAATTGTGACACTAACCCTCCATATATGTCAGTTGCTTAAATTATAAACTGTACTTGTGGTCGGTCTCGAGCCCATTGTTGATGTGACAATGTGTATTGACTTTTGTAACTAGCTGATCAAGATTATAACTTGCTTGGCTATATGAATTGTGGGGCTCATTCCCTGAGCCCATTATGTGCCTCTGTAACACTCCACTATCGTCCATAGGATGGGTATGGAGTGCATAATAAATGAACTAAACTAAGCTCTGCCTTTTTGATAACATATACAATTATTAGCTTTATTTGTGAATCTCAATTAATTAAACAATATATCACAGAGCCTGTAGGGTTCGGTGAGATGAGCGAAGAGACATGGGAGATTTTACATAAGTACAGTACATGGTAGTTTAAGTAGCGAACGCATGTCAACGAATAACGAGTATATATAACAAAACCATTGTCCTATGAAGTCGATTTAACTTCCAAACATATATTTTTTAATTAATGTTAAATGTTTTCTGGCTAGTTATGTTAGATTTTATTAAAAATACGTATTCTACTTGTTAACATTATAATTTAAATTTGTGATAATTTGAGCAGAGAAGTGCGACAACTGGATATGCCAACAAACACTTTCCAAACAACGATATATCTTGGATAAGTCGCTCCACAACATTGCTGCTTGGACCATCGACTTCCTTTGATGCTACTTATTTCATAATGAAATTATATTAGTTTGGAGTAAATATATGTTTTCTCATGTTCTGCATTCAGCACCCACATTATAGTGAGTAAATATACCATATTACTTCATTACTTAAATAATGCTAGGAGGGTTTGAGTAGCTTTGGGTATTTAGTGCACAGAATCTCCAATAGATGGGGCGAGAGTCGCCCCATCTCTCTCACCCGAGAGAGAGTCGAAACTTAATTTAAAATTGATATATCTTTGTTCTCGAACATGATATATTTCATTTGGTGCAATTATAATAATGTTCATATATCGGTCTTTCTGGAGGCATATAAGATTTTAGGCTTTATTAGCGTATCTTTGTTAATTATACAATATATCGGCAAGTGCGTAGGCGTCTGCACTCCATGCCCGACAAGCTACTGAGCGCTACTATAAAAACATATGTATCTTCACTTGAGCTATAAATATGTCTATTGTAATGTATTTAAAATGAAGCTCTTATTTCTATCTTGCTTAAGACTTATAAAACATTTGTGTTTATTAACGAATTTACGTGAAATAAACATTGATCTGAGAGAGAGTTGCTCTGTCGTTCAGTCTGTACGGGGTGGGAGCTCCGTAATTTTTAAAATACAATAATCTTCATTAGAAATTTAAATATGTCTATAGTAAAGTGTTTAAAGTGAAGCTTATATGTCTGTCTTTCTTGAGACATATAAAACATATATGTTTACTAACGAATTCACGTGAAATAAACATTGTTCTGAGAGAGAGTTGCTCGGTCGATCGATCTGTCCGGGGTCGGAGCTCGGCTATTATAAAAGTACACGTATCTTCGGTTTAAATTTAAATATGCCCATGGTAAGGTATTTAGAATGAAGCTTATATTTCTATCTTTCTTGTGACATATAAAACTTTTACGTTTATTAAGGAATCTGCGTGAAATAGGCATGGTTCTGAGATGAATGCTGCGGTTTTCGAGCTCGACGCGCGGCAATGGACGCCATATACACATCCAGTGCGTGTTATTGGACCCCATACCCATTTTATGGGTGGTTGGAGCCCCATACCCATTCTATGGGTGGTTGGAGCCCCATACCCATCCTGTGGGTTGTAGTGGACGCCATACTCATCCTGTGGGTGGTATTGGACCCCATACCCTTCCTGTGGGTGGATGTGATCCCCATACTCATCCTCTGGGTATATGTGACCCTCATACCCATCCTGTGGGTGGTATTGCACCCCTTACTCACCTAACAGGTGGTAGTGGACAATATACCGATCCTGTAGTTGGTATAGTAGACACAATACCATCCTGTTTAGAGTAGTTTACCCCATAGACATTCCAATGAACCATCGTTTTCTGTTAGCGTTCCTACAAAACATCCTTTAAAGATTTGTAAAGCACCAACTATGGTATATAATATTGATTGGTGAAGGACTGTTATTCTATGTAATTATTTTTAGTGCTTATTATAATTTACTAAGAACAACTAATATTTCTCAAAACAAAACTACGAACCTTCAATAGGAAGTAGCTGATCTATAATATTCTAAGAGCATGGACAATAGTAGGTAAATTTCACAACCCATGTGGGACCTGAAAAGTACAATTTTCCTTATAATTGAACCAATCACGACTATTCTGCTATCTAGGTTGACGGACGGGTACTGTGAGACGCAAGTTGGTACGTGAGGAAGAGTTTGGGCCTTGGAAAAAAAAGTAACTGGGAATATATCACATATTTACTAATTCATATTCAACATATTGACTTTAAGCATTAAGTCATATATGTGCTGTCTTGTGTGAGAACGGGTTGGTTACCTACATGTGAGCTGGCTGTTACCTACGTATGAGCAGGCTGTTACATATATGTGAGCTGGCTGTTACCTACATGTGAGCTGACTGTTATATATGTGTGAGCTGGCTGTTACCTACGTATGAGCTGGCTGTTACCTACATGTGAGCTGGCTGTTACCTACGTGTGAGCTGGCTGTTACATATATGTGAGCTGGCTGTTACCTACGTATGAGCTGGCTGTTACCTACATGTGAGCTGGCTGTTACCTACATGTGAGCTGGCTGTTACATATATGTGAGCTGGCTGTTACATATATGTGAGCTGGTTGAATATATACGTTGCTATATGTGAAGTGAACACACAGCAAAAGCCGTTGAAGGAAATCGTGATGAGCATACATACGGCATTCATATCTCTGGATTATCTATATCCTTCCGCTCCAGTACCGGATGTTACTAAGCTATTTTTGCTTCTCTTGTGACCTTTACGCTTGTGAGTTGCACTTTCTCACACTCTGAAAATATAATTACACTTGTAATTCTCACTTGCAGAACATTCAGTGGAAAATACTCACACAAGCTGTGTCCAGTGCAGTCACTAACAGGGTGTTTCTCTTACTTTTAAACAGAACTTTTCCTGTGTAAAAATGTGAAAATAATTTGAAGATCGTAGAGAGTCGAAGGACCATCTTAACACATCCTGTCTCTGGAGCAATGGGCGCCCTTGTTGTGGTAGAGTTGTTCAGCAGTCCCCCCGTGATCCTTCACCAGGCTGGTGCCCTGTGAGTAGTCAGTCCCCCGTGATCCTTCATCAGACTGGTGCCCAGTGAGTAGCCCACTAAATTACCCATCTCGTGCCCTGTGTGTAGCCCCCTACATCACCCATCTCATGCCCTGTGAGTAACCTCCTACATCACCCATCTCGTGCTCTGTGAGTAGCTCCTACATCACCCATCTCTTGCCCAGTGAGTAACCTCCTACATCACCCATCTCGTGCCCTGTGTGTAGCCCCCTACATCACCCATCTCGTGCCCTGTGAGTAACACCCTACATCACCCATCTCGTGCCCTGTGAGTAACCTCCTACATCACCCATCTCGTGCCCTGTGAGTAACACCCTACATCACCCATCTCGTGTCCTGTGAGTAGCCCCCTACATCACCCATCTCGTGTCCTGTGAGTAGCACCCTACATCACCCATCTCGTGTTCTGTGAGTAGCCCCCTACATCACCCATCTCGTGCCCTCTGAGTAGCCTCCTACATCACCCATATAGCCCCCTATGTCACCCAAACCATAATTCGATATTAATTTATCAATTAAAACTGAAAAGAGAGGTTCTCATTGTGATTCTTGTAAATATTTTATAATGAAATGTTATGGTAATAAACATTTCCACAATATGGCTATGGGGTACATCTTTCATTATCATTCACAACGTGGATATGGGGTATACATAGGGTACTTAAACTTTCATTACCATTTACAACATGGGTATGGAGTTCATCTTCCAATACTATTTACAACATGGGTATGGGGTAAACCTCTCATTAACATTCACAAAATGGATATGGAATAAATCTTCCATTATATGATTGCGTGCTCGGCCGCCAGAGGGGGAGGACGTTCCGTCCTGCTCTCGCTAGTTGCTGGTGTACTCAATTAGAAGTCGTTGAAGTGGTGGTTGGCTGGGGCCTTGTGCCTGGTGTTCGCTGAGTGATGGGAGGCCCATTACCCCCCGTGCTTCGGGCTCAGTCTTTTGGCCTGGCAAGGTGGATTACCCTATGGTGGAGCTGACATTGTGTAATCTGCTGGGTGTCACGTGGCTGCCGTTTACAGCCACTCTGGGTCGCAACCGGGTGCTGATGGGGACACTACACGGACAAATACAGGGGTAGCAAACCCCCCTAGCAGGAGCCTCTAGCGACGGGCTAGTAACGCTCCTCAAACAGGCACTCTACTGCCGGTCGTCACTTCCCCTAGCCAGCCCCGGGATGCGCTGAATTCTTTCACTGCCACTCCACTGGCAGAAAGCAGATACCACACAGTTCCTCTTCGGTGGCGGCTCACTTAGTCGTCAAGCAGAATTACGAAGAGAGAGATTAGGCTGCCCAGTGTAGACTGATTTTCTCCATACCACTGCAGCCCTACGTAGAGGGAGAATTAAACATATCATATAATTTCACGTCTGTCTGTACCTGGGATCTAATGTGTTCTGCCATTATCTCAGGCCTTACTACTGCTTCGGCTGATCGTCCACAATCTAGAGATGATAGTAGTTCAAACCTGTTGCCAAATCGTTGGCTAGTACTACCTCTATCCCAGCTATGGGCAGGGTATCAACTAGTGTCAACGCACATGTGCCACTGAAGTAGGGCGAGTCTAAATGTACTTGCACTAAGGGGGCAACGTACCGCATCAAGGGAAACCCAACTAGAACAACCCTTTGTATCCCATCAACACGCACTCCCTGGGGTAAGTAACGAGTTTCTCACGATCAGGGTCTGCTCCACTATCGCTGAACACTACAACCGATCTTCCAGTATGATCACTCGCGACATACCTGCCTGAAGTGTGAGGGGCAAACAATCCTGGTCCTTCTCTATGTGAGATTTTTTTCTTTGACAGGTTATCAAAAGAATTAAGTCCTATTGATGTTACATTAATCGTAACTACCTCGCAAGAGAGGCAGACCTTAAACAGCAAGAGCTGCCAGTGGCAGATATTTAATCTTAAAGCCTAAGATCATAGGACCGCGGGAGCAAACCGCCAGGCGAAACCACTCGGGTAACACCTGTCACTTAGGTCGCTGGCTCCTCCTAGTTAACAAACTAATAAAGGGTAGCCGACGGATTCTCACCTCTTATTTATAGAAGTGTGGTGCTGTGCAATGGACTCGAGCTTTAGATATGGACTTGATATGAACATAAGCAGGCAAAGCGTTGCAGAACATGGAATGTGGGGCAGTAATATTGGAAGGTTTGACGTAAACGACCGTTTTCTATAACAAAACAATTTATTCACAAAACAAAACTAAAACTACTACACAGTGAATTTACGATACTTTACTGTCACTCCAGTGGCACATTAAAGAACAGCTAATCAACAGCCTGATGGACCCACGGTATCCTTATCCCGTCGTCGCTGACTGACTAATGACACTAACTGAACACTGTGGTGCCCACTGGTGACGCAAGCTTGCAATCAATATTGTCACGGCTTCACGGTGATCAATACTATAATCACAAAAACTTGACTGGCGCTCGCTGCCCTCAACGAGGTACCAAGTAACAAGGCGGTTAATCCAAGAATGATAACCCCTTATAATAAATCTTACGTTAACACTTGTCTCTCAGGACAATCAACAACAAAAGTTACTCTAATTGAATTTAAACAATTACGTTAATACACACATGTCACAACGACACTTAAACGGCAGCAATAACTCGTACATCAATTAATTACATCAACTTGAAAGTCAAGCGTTCGGTGAGTAATTCCCAATTAATTACTGAATACAACAGCCTATTAATTCAGACGAGTATTGATAAAGCCTACTGTCTCTCAACTGACAGTTTTCTTCCGGTCTTACGACAAGATTACCTTAACGAGGGTAGACTACTATACCACACAAGTTTACAACCCACCGTGTAAACAACAACATCAACACCTGGTGAATTCACTAAGTGGCAGTTACTAATTCTCTCTAATTAGCTACGAGTGCTTAATCACTCTGTCCGCAGATAGATCTGATCAGTCCAACGAATTACAGCAGCTTAATTACAGCGCAATTGACTCCGATCATAACAGACCGTCAACCCCTTACGTTAATCACTCAATTAACGACAGCTCGTTAAATCGTTAACACTACGTTAGTCTTCACTTGACAATTCCTCCACTGCGTGAACTTCACTGTGACTGTTGCCTTTACACGTCTCTACGTTAATCACAACAATGTTCAACGAACAAGTGACCTCGTTAAGTAAATCGTGAACCCCGGTGACGTTAACTGACTTTAATTCTCACGGAATCCTTCACATACACAACGCCTTCCACCAAGGTCAAACTTGTGTACGGTTTACACACGGTACAACACAGTACAACACAGTACATCCTTGTCACTCACGGCAAAACTTGTAAATGACTTCCCTCAGTAAATTATCCACCAATAATTCACGCTTTACCACAACACAACAGTAAAATATATAACCAAGGGAAATCTCCCTGTTACCACTTTTCACTGATGAAAAAGGGAATCAAACTACAGCGAATACATATGCGGCACATAGAAAAAAATAGAAGCAAATAACTCACTTTACTCTACCTCTGAATGTGTCACTAGGTATCCTCACACACGTCAAAAATCACAGTTGGGCCCAACCTCAACTTGATGACGGCAAACAGGGTAGACTCACACGTCTCCAATTCCCATTCACCTCACCAGGTGGTCACAGGGCCAAAGGACAGACGGAACACTGGGGGCGAACCAAGCTTCAGAGTTTTATGACCCAAACGGAAACAGTGTACTTACATCAATCATGCAGGCCCGCAACCTCCCTTTCACACTCATACCCGTCAATCACACTCCCACTGCTGCTGCTGGATGATGACGTAGGCGTCCTCACTTCCTACACGTGGTCAGGTGGAGCACAGGGTCCTAGACCACGGGGTTAGCTCCACACACAGAGACCAGGGTGGTGCAGACACACCAGCTTAGGCAGGCCAGGGTGCGCGCACAACAGCAGGGATGCGGTACCCCTTGCACTTGAAACGGTACCCCAGGATACGTCGGTGCACGGTGTTACATGGTACACGATACCCGAGACGGAGTCCTTCACTGTTCCTAAGAATTAGAACTTTTAAGGTTTCTCTCATAACACTGAAACCTTCTCTAGCATGTCTCACAGCAGTACCTTCAAGCACAGGTACGATAGATGGCGGATGGCACTTTCGTAGCCCGATAATTAACGCCTCACTCAGTCCAGTTGCTCTAAGATGGTGTCCCACAATTACGCGGCTAGATGACAAGTTCACACGGTTCGGTACAAGCACCTTTCCGATTACCGGATTGTTACGCACGGCACACGGAAAGATAGCAAGATGATAGGCGTGACTTTAGTAACGTTGCAGGGAGTATTTCCCGATGCTTGGCCTAGCACGGGAAATGACGTCCTCTGGCAGCAACGTTCTAGGTAAGAATGTCTTTTCCCGCCAACACTACCCCAGGGTACCATGCGATACCCCTCAGCGTCTTGGCCAATCACGGTTCAGCATTCCTGAGGCCCAGGAACCTTGGCCAATAGCGTACCTGCCCCATGACGCTACCCCCTCTCACACGAGGTGGACACGTGATAGGGGGGGGGGGGGGGTCTACGGCCGTTAACCCCCCATAGCTCCCTCTCTACACTTGACTTGTACAAAATTTCCCTGAAATCAACTCCCTACTGTAATTTCCTTCACAGACCTGATACAGCGATCAGAATGACATCAATGGCTAGCAAATGTCATGGGCTGTCCAACGACACCCAACACGACTGTGGAAAGTTATATTCAGAAAGTTGAATCACGGTGCACATCACTGGTGCACTGTGCAATTTCGTACTTAATTCAATGCACGAGAGAGCAGGAAAAATATGTCCCCTGACATCAACCTCCCACTAAGGGTTTATTTCACTGGAAGCGAAATACACCCCACCATTTTACCAGCTCGATGGTGCACTGTGCACGAGCTGTCACCCACACTTTGACAGCTCACTTCCGGCTGGGTAGTGGTGGGTGGAGACTCCGTTTTCTATGCGTCGTCGCCCTGAGAGACTTGGGGTGACTCCTTCGGCTCGTCCTGGGTAGGTTTTTTTTTTTTTTTTGCAGGGATATTCTTGCACGGGCCCTAAGCCTCTGGCTGGCCCACTAAGTGTTGCTTGTTTCTGTTTTACTTGGGCGGAGTATGAGTATTTATGACTCTTATGGTCGCTTCAGTAAGATTTTGCCATATGTGTTTAACAACTTCTTCTGCTCTGTTGAATCTAAGTTGAAATCTTAATGGGTTTGTAACTGTGCACTGTGTTAGATAATGTTCCAGTGGTCTGTCGGCCATTTCTCCACAGTGTTGACATTTCCTCTCATCTTCTGGAACCTGTAAGCCTGTAAGTGTATCTTCTCACACTACCTGTAAGTGTATCTTCTCCCATGCACATGGGTATCCAAGCCTGATGCGATGTGAATGCACTTCTGTTGCTCTACTGTTCCCTTTCATCAAACTAAGTGGTTCGTAGTTGGTTGAATTCTTGTACCAACACGCAGATCCTGATGTTGCAACTGCTGTGTTGTGGTCACTGTACATCTTTTGCATTGCTCTGTTTCTAATTACTCTCTTAATCTGTGATAGACTCTGTGGTATGTAAATGTCTACATTTCTCCTCTTAGTAGCAAGTTTTGCAGCTTCGTCTGCAATGTCATTTCCTATTATTCCCACGTCCTGGGTAGTGTTACCTGACTTAGGCGCAGAGTGCTCGGCTCCAGGGCCAGGCTCTAGCCGGCTCGACGCCTCGAAGCTAGGCTGAACCCCAAGCTCTGCAGCTCCGGCTTCAGTCTGTGTCATACCGGACACACTAGCAACACCCTGGGATGGACTACCCGGAGAGGCACTATCATCACTATCTTCACTCTCCTCCGACCTTGATGACGCATCACGTTCCTCATAACGTTTTAACATGTTAACATGGTACTTCTTATTGACCCCCCTTACGCATACGACGTACGTCAATGAGTGACTGCACTCAGTGATGGTGAAGGGTTCCTTCCACTGCAGCAGGAGCTTGTTCCTGCTTGTAGGGAGGAGTAGGAGTACTTTATCTCCCACCTTAAACTTCCTCTCCCTGGCCTTCTGGTCGTACCTGTTCTTCTGGTACTCCTTAGCCTTGGCGAGTTCCTCCCTGGCCAACTTACACGTCTCTTCTAGACGGTTCCTCAAATCTATGACGTACTCATACGTCGTCTTGGTTTCTGGGGTACAGTCTTCCTCCTCCCATAGATTCTTCAACACATGCAGCGGTCCCTTTACCGTGCGGCCATACAGGAGCTCGAACGGTGAGAACCGGGTACTTGCCTGGGGTACTTCCCTGTAGGCAAACAGTACCGGGTTAATGTACCTTGGCCACTCCTTAGGTTGCTCTATGCACATCTTCCTGAGCATTCTCTTTAGGGTACCATTAAACCGTTCCACCAACCCATTTCCCATAGCATGATAAGGTGTGGTGAATGATGGCTGTAACATGAGTAGCCTAGCTACTTCCGCCATCATCTCACTGGTGAACTGTGCCCCCCTGTCGCTGTGTATCTTCTCCGGTATACCTAAGCGACTGAAGAATCCAACCAATGCTTCCGCCACTGTGACGGTCTCGATATTCTTCAAAGGTGCCGCCTCTGGATACCGAGTAGCATGATCTACCATGGTCACGATATACCTACTGCCGTCTGATGCCCTCGGCTCAATCGGGCCAATTATATCTACACTGACCATCTTAAATGGTTGATCAATGATGGGGAAAGGCTGCAGCTTCCCTGGCTGCACCTTGCCTCTGTCAGCGGTGCGTTGACAAGCGTCACACGACCGAGTGTACCGCTGTATGTCCCCAGTCATCCCTGGCCAATAGAACGATGACTGAATTCGTTCACTGGTCTTAGCATGTCCCATGTGACCCCCCATTACTCCCTCATGACCGAGAATAAACACAGCTAGGCGGTGCTCTTTGGGGACCAGTAATTGTTCCCAAGTGTCCTGGGGTGTTTCCACCCTGCGCACTAGCTTACCCTTAACCTCCAAGTACTTATACTTGCGCTTATTCATGGTGAAGACCCTACCCTCTGCGGCATGCTCTCTCATCTTCCTGAGTGTGGGGTCTTTCCTTTGAGCTTACTGGAACTCTTTAGCACTTACTCCTTTCAAAGAATGTAGTTTCAGCGGCTTGACCACTTTGGTGGGTTGCGCACTCATTGCGCGTGTGGTCACCGCGGCTACTAAAGCCTTGTTCCCCCTGGGAGCAGCAGTGACACCTACAGTCACCAGGGGTCTTCCCCCTCTCCTCTTATTTACCTCCGAGGCGGTGACCCTTGCCCACCCCCGGGGTTGGCGGGACCTGGCTGGATCAGCTGATCGAGCCCCCACCCACCTCCTTGAGTTTCTTCCTGTTTTCTGTTGGCAGAAAGGAGCAGGCTTTCCCCGTTTTCCTTGCGCCTGCTGCCTCTGTTCGTTAGCCGGGGAGGCGGCTATGGCTTGGCTACCAGCTGACTGGCGCGTGACGTCACCTCCAGCTGGTGTGGGTCCCGTTCTCTGTGAGTCACTTTCACAGGACCGACTCTTACTATTTGACACTCCAGGGGCGTTTCCCAACAACAACCCGTATACAGCGTCCTTGCATTTCACCGCTCGTATTTTACCTTTTACATATGGTGTGTCAATAATCTGGGATACCTCGATCATATCTATCTGTGTACCATCAGGGTATCTTACATGAATGGTTCTGCCTGTCTCGTTCCCAGGCTTGACAAGGCTCTCTCGAACCATATGAGTGGTAGCTCCCCTGTCTCGAAAGACCTTGGTCCATTTACCATTAACTAAACCTCTTGCTGCCTCCAGGGTGTGCTCCAGAGGATCACCTCCCTCGTGGGCACCCAGACCAGCAATCTGTGCGTGTGTTCCCCCTTTTCTGCACGCTTGCTCTTCTTACACTGTGCTGCCTTGTGGCCTGGCTGGCCGCAAGTAAAACAGCGTGGTCCACTGACCTTGGGTGGCTTATGGCTTACTCTAGACTTACTCTCTTTAGGCCTAGCCCCGCTCCCTGAGGCTTGGTCACGACGTCGGTTCTCAGATGAACCTCCCTGTCTAGGTCTGGTTGATACCTGGTTGATGGGGTTCTGGGAGTTCTTCTACTCCCCAAGCCCGGCCCGAGGCCAGGCTTGACTTGTGAGAGCTTGGTCCACTAGGCTGTTGCTTGGAGCGGCCCGCAGGCCCACATACCCACCACAGCCCGGTTGGTCCGGCACTCCTTGGAGGAATAAATCTAGTTTCCTCTTGAAAATGTCCACATATGTTCCGGCAATATTTCTTATGCTTGCTGGGAGGACGTTGAACAACCGTGGACCTCTGATGTTTATACAGTGTTCTCTGTGCCTATGGCACCTCAGCTCTTCACTGGGTCTATTCTACATTTTCTTCCATATCGTTCACTCCAGTACGTTGTTATTTTGCTGTGTAGATTTGGTACTTGGCCCTCCAGTATCTTCCAGGTGTATATTATTTGATATCTCTCTCGTCTTCTTTCTAGTAAGTACATCTGGAGGGCTTTGAGACGATCCCAATAATTTAGGTGCTTTATTGCGTCTATGCGTGCCGTATATGTTCTCTGTATTCCCTCTATTTCAGCAATCTCTCCTGCTCTGAAGGGGGAAGTGAGTACTGAGCAGTACTCAAGACGGGACAACACAAGTGACTTGAAGAGTACAACCATTGTGATGGGATCCCTGGATTTGAAAGTTCTCATAAACCATCCTATCATTTTTCTGGCTGTCGCAATATTTGCTTGGTTATGCTCCTTAAACGTTAGGTCGTCAGACATTATTATTCCCAAATCCTTTACATGCTGTTTTCCTACTATGGGTACATTTGATTGTGTTTTGTACTCTGTATTATGTTTAAGGTCCTCATTTTTACCGTACATGAGTACCTGGAATTTATCACTGTTAAACATCATGTTATTTTCTGATGCCCAGTCGAAAACTTTATTAATATCAGCTTGATGTTTTTCAATGTCCGCAGCCGATGTAATTTTCATACTGTTTTTTGTGTCATCTGCAAAGGATGATACGAAGCTGTGACTTGTATTTTTGTCTATATCTGATATGAGAATAAGGAAAAGCAGCGGTGTAAGGACTGTACCCTGAGGTACAGAGCTTTTAACTGCACTTGGACTAGATTTTATATGGTTGACCGTTACTCGCTGAGTCCTGTTTGACAGAAAACTGAGTATCCAGCGTCCTACTTTACCGGTTATTCCCATTGACTTCATTTTGTGTGCTATCACGCCATGGTCACATTTATCGAAAGCCTTTGCGAAGTCCGTGTATATCACATCAGCATTCTGTTTTTCTTCTAATGCCTCAGTGACTTTGTCGTAGTGCTCAAGTAACTGTGAGAGGCACGATCTTCCCGCTCGAAATCCATGTTGGCCTGGGTTGTGAAGGTCATTGGTCTCCATGAAATTGGTGACCTGACTCCTAATCACTCTCTCATATACTTTTATGATGTGCGATGTTAGTGCAACTGGTCTATAATTTTTTGCCAATGCTTTGCTCCCTCCCTTGTGTAGAGGGGCTATGTCTGCTACTTTAAGTGCATCTGGTATCTCCCCCGTGTCCAAGCTCTTCCTCCACACTATAATGAGTGCCTGTGCTACCGGCACTTTGCATTTCTTTATAAATATTGAATTCCATGAGTCTGGACCTGGGGCCGAGTGCATGGACATGTTTTCAATTTCTTTTTCAAAATTTAGTGCGCTCGTGTTTATATCAGTTATATTTGCAGGGGTTTGAATATCCCGCATAAAGAAATTGTCTGGATCTTCCACCTTCATGTTGTTTACTGGAGTGCTAAACATGTCCTCATACTGCTTTTTTAGGATTTCACTAATTTCTTTGTCATCCTCCGTGTATAAACCTTCACTTGTACGAATAGGTCCAATACTGGCAGTGGTTTTTGCTTTTGATTTCGCATATGAGAAGAAATATTTTGGATTTTTCTTTATTTCCTGAATTGCTTTCTGTTCTAACTGCCTTTCTTCAGTTTCATATGAGTGTTTCAATTTCCGCTCGATTTCTTCAATCTCCCTATTTAAATTATTCCTTCTTTGACGGGAAATTCGTGTCTGCATAAGCAGTTCCGTTATTTTTTTCCTGCGTTTATAGTGTCGTCTGCGTTCTCTTTCTACGTTAGATCTCTTTCTGGCTTTCCTCAAAGGAACATGTTTCAGACAGACTTGATACGCTTCTGAAGTCAGTTTTTCTATTCCTTCTGTAGGACTTGTATTACTTAGAACAGTTCCCCATGGAATGTTTGTAAGTTCCCTGTTTATTATCTCCCAGTCTATCCTTTTATTATTAAAATTGAATTTACTGAATAGCCCCTCTCGCTTTATCAACGTTTTAGGTCTATTCTGAGTATTGATGGTCGTTTGCACTTCAATGAGTTTGTGATCTGAGTATGTGGTATCTGATATCGTAATGTCTCTGATAATGTCTTCATTGTTCGTAAAGACCAGATCTAGAATATTTTCATTTCTCGTTGGCTCCGATATCTGCTGATTGAGTGAAAATTTGTCACAGAATCTAAGTAGTTCTCTAATCTGTGGTTGGCTAGGTCCTGATAGATTTCCTGGTATAATATTATTGTTTGCTATTTTCCACCTGAGACTAGGCAAGTTGAAGTCACCTAGGAAGATAATATCAGGTATCGGGCTCTCCAAATTATCAAGGCTATTCTCTATTTTGTTTATCTGTTCTGTGAATTCCTCAGCCGTTGCATCTGGCGGTTTGTATATTAGAATAATCACTAAATTTATCTTCTCTATTTTTAATCCCAGTACCTCTACCACCTCATTTGTAACGTTTAGGAGCTCCGAGCATACAAGGTCTTCCCTAATATACAGACCCACTCCTCCATGTGACCTAATTTTCCTATCACACCTGTATAGGTTATATCCTGGAATCCAGATCTCACTGTCCAACAATTCCCCTGCATGGGTTTCTGTGAAAGCTCCAAATACTGCATTTGACTCCGTGAGGAGGCCATTTATGAACTGTACTTTGTTGTTTGTTCTTGTTTTCAGTCCTTGTATGTTGGCAAAGATAAATGAGGTTACTCTATTAGTGATAGTTTGAATGGGAGACTTTTTCGGCAAGCCCATTATGCGTGGACATAATGAGTTTGTTCTGACCAGTACTGATTGTTGTAGGGCAGTTGCCTGTCGTAGTTGTAGTTCCCTTTCGGTGTGTAATTGTATCTGTAATTCTGGAATGCAAGTGGATCTGGCATCCAGTTCCATACACTCTCCATGCTGCTCCTTTTGAATTCTCTGCCGGTCTGGTATAAAAAATTTATAGAGTTTCCTCCAAATTCATTATCCTGCTTGCCACTCTTTATGTAGCGTTCCGTGCCTTTCACGTGAAAGTGTGGGCAGCTGAGGTCATAGCATTTTCTGTCCTCCAGTGAGGTTTGGCACATGTCAGGATGGAAAAACCTACATATTGATCCAAATCGACACTCACCTTTCCTAAGCATATTTAAACATTTTTTGGGATGTTGGTAACTGCATTCTAATCCTTTCTTATTACCAGCATATCTATGTCTGCATATGCCCTTTGCATAAAATTTGCATAAGTCTGTCCTTCTGTTCTGAATTGCTCTATCGGGAAACGTCGTAGTGTCTGTACCTATCGAGCTGTCAGTGCTGTCTGGTACACTTTCTAGTTCACTGTCATCTACATCCTGGCCTACTGAGTCAGAGTTTACAACTTCCTGAGTTTCAGCCTCAGTTTCATCCCTGACTATAGCCTCCGCCCCTTGTATATTAGAATTGTTGTTCCTTTCCCACTCCTTCTGGATGGCTGGTAGGCTTCCAATGAATGATGTTTTCCGATCATGCGTCATGTTATCTAGAAGGTTTTTTAGGATATTCCAAGCTGGCAGGTCATTTTTACACACCCAGAGCAAGTGACCAGCTCTCAGTGCCGTAGTGTTACTCACTCCTGTACAAGCCGAATGGAATCTAGTCTTACAGATATAACATTCAATTCCCGTTACCTTCGTCTTTAAGGAGTTGTTACAGTGGCCACAAATTTGGTTATTTACTCCCATTTTGCCTTGTTTTGTTGTATATATCTATATATTTATAATATTATATGTATATTGTATATTTGTAACAATATATATGTATATATATTTATATGTTTAATATTTATATTATATGTATACCGTATATTTGTAATATTATGTATGTTATTTTGTTCAAACTTTATGGCAGGTACTTAGCGTAGGGTAGCGAGGCTGGTCTGTGTGCCTCAGCCCACCAGTCGGCACATTCTGCCATAGCCTCATTAGAAACTATCTCATTTTCCTTGAGTTTAGCATGGAGCGCAGGTTCCACTGCCTCCAGGAACTGTTCTCTAGTCATCAGCTCAAACAACGTATTGTCTTCCGGAACGAAGGCGTTGTTCAACTCAAAATAGCGCTTGAGGCTCGACTCCAGCCTCTGCAACATGGCCCGGTACGTCTCCCCTTGACGCACTCTAATCTGACGGAATGCCCTCATCATTCCATCGGCCGAAATGCCATAGCCTTTCATTAAGGCTCGCTTCAGGGCATCATAATCGTTGCACATGGGAGTTCCCAAACCCTGGTATATACTGAATGCCCTTCCCTTCAACAATGAAGCTAGCGCTTGGGCCCAAGTTGACCTACTCCACTTCCCTTCCGTTGCTCTGCGTTCGAAGCGGTCAATGTATGCATTAATTGAATCCACTTGCTCATCGAAAGCTATAAGATTAGGCATTTTTATCTTAACAACTGGCCCCTCTGGGCCGGGCTCTGTGGGTTGGGGTTGGCTTCCCTTCCCAGCTGTGGATTGCACCTTTGCAATCTCCAACCGGTTCTCTCTCTCCTGATGGGTATTCCACATTTCCATCACAAACTTAGACATCCCAGTTGCTCAGAGACCCATTAACCTAGCTTGTTCTCGCAGCATGTCTAAAGTGAATCCCGCCTGGGGTTGTACAGTCCCCATTCTGGCTGGCGATTCCTGCATCAACCTACCTTCTGATGCAACACTACCTTCCACGAAGGTTTTTATAGGAATACTTTGGTGAGGGCGCGACCTCCCACTAAGATCCTGAGGCGTACTACTTCTACTACCTCCTACCACGTCAATTACCCGAAAGTCGGCTAGGGGATTTTCCTCATCCTCTAAATCACTTCCCGGCGTTTCGTTCGCCGAAGCGTAACTAGCGTTATGCCTTTCAGGTGACGCTTCTCTCTCTGACGTGTCCCTAGTGTCATGGAGTGCTGGCAACTCCTGACTGACCCATGCCTGGCATATTCCCTGCACCCAGGCCCTGTGTCCCATCACGTACTGACGGCATTCCTCCTCCGTCTTACCACCCGCATCATCTGGCATCCTGCCATAGACAGTCACATACAGATACAAGTACTCTTCCCTGTAATTCACAGACATACTGACAGTGTGTGTTGGTGTGTGTACCTACTTGTGACAACTGCGACAACACACCCCCAACAATACTGTTCCACAATGTTCTGCAATTTGAGACTTTTTACTTTAATGATCAAAAATCCGTGCATGGGCTCGAACCCAAGTGACACAGCCCCACGTTGGGCACCACAACTGTGAGAATTTTTTCTTTGACAGGTTATCAAAAGAATTAAGTCCTATTGATGTTACGTTAATCGTAACTACCTCGCAAGAGAGGCAGACCTTAAACAGCAAGAGCTGCCAGTGGCAGATATTTAATCTTAAAGCCTAAGATCACAGGACCGCGGGAGCAAACCGCCAGGCGAAACCACTCGGGTAACACCTGTCACTTAGGTCGCTGGCTCCTCCTAGTTAACAAACTAATAAAGGGTAGCCGACGGATTCTCACCTCTTATTTATAGAAGTGTGGTGCTGTGCAATGGACTCGAGCTTTAGATATAGACTTGATATGAACATAAGCAGGCAAAGCGTTGCAGAACATGGAATGTGGGGCAGTAATATTGGAAGGTTTGACGTAAACGACCGTTTTCTATAACAAAACAATTTATTCACAAAACAAAACTAAAACTACTACACAGTGAATTTACGTTACTTTACTGTCACTCCAGTGGCACATTAAAGAACAGCTAATCAACAGCCTGATGGACCCACGGTATCCTTATCCCGTCGTCGATGACTGACTAATGACACTAACTGAACACTGTGGTGCCCACTGGTGACGCAAGCTTGCAATCAATATTGTCACGGCTTCACGGTGATCAATACTATAATCACAAAAACTTGACTGGCGCTCGCTGCCCTCAACGAGGTACCAAGTAACAAGGCGGTTAATCCAAGAATGATAACCCCTTATAATAAATCTTACGTTAACACTTGTCTCTCAGGACAATCAACAACAAAAGTTACTCTAATTGAATTTAAACAATTACGTTAATACACACATGTCACAACGACACTTAAATGGCAGCAATAACTCGTACATCAATTAATTACATCAACTTGAAAGTCAAGCGTTCGGTGAGTAATTCCCAATTAATTACTGAATACAACAGCCTATTAATTCAGACGAGTATTGATAAAGCCTACTGTCTCTCAACTGACAGTTTTCTTCCGGTCTTACGACAAGATTACCTTAACGAGGGTAGACTACTATACCACACAAGTTTACAACCCACCGTGTAAACAACAACATCAACACCTGGTGAATTCACTAAGTGGCAGTTACTAATTCTCTCTAATTAGCTACGAGTGCTTAATCACTCTGTCCGCAGACAGATCTGATCTGTCCAACGAATTACAGCAGCTTAATTACAGCGCAATTGACTCCGATCATAACAGACCATCAACCTCTTACGTTAATCACTCAATTAACGACAGCTCGTTAAATCGTTAACACTACGTTAGTCTTCACTTGACAATTCCTCCACTGCGTGAACTTCACTGTGACTGTTGCCTTTACACGTCCTTATGTTAATCACAACAATGTTCAACGAACAAGTGACCTCGTTAAGTAAATCGTGACCCCCGGTGACGTTAACTGACTTTAATTCTCACGGAATCCTTCACAGTACACAACGCCTTCCACCAAGGTCAAACATGTCTACGGTTTACACACGGTACAACACAGTACAACACAGTACATCCTTGCCACTCTTGGCAAAACTTGTAAATGACTTCCCCCAGTAAATTATCCACCAATAATTCACGCTTTACCACAACACAACAGTAAAATATATAACCAAGGGAAATCTCCCTGTTAC
Source organism: Procambarus clarkii (assembly GCF_040958095.1). NCBI lineage: Eukaryota > Metazoa > Arthropoda > Malacostraca > Decapoda > Cambaridae > Procambarus > Procambarus clarkii. The sequence goes on along the minus strand of NC_091230.1, from coordinate 7,495,639 downwards.
CACACTTTTCACTGCTGAAAAAGGGAATCAAATTACAGCGAATACATATGCATAGAAAAAAATAGAAGCAAATAACTCACTTTACTCTACCTCTGAATGTGTCACTAGGTGTCCTCACACACGTCAAAAATCACAGTTGGGCCCAACCTCAACTTGATGACGGCAAACAGGGTAGACTCACACGTCTCCAATTCCCATTCACCTCACCAGGTGGTCACAGGGACAAAGGACAGACAGAACACTGGGGGCGAACCCAGCTTCAGAGTTTTATTACCCAAACGGAAACAGTGTACTAACATCAATCATGCGGGCCCGCAACCTCCCTTTCACACTCATACCCGTCAATCACACTCCCACTGCTGCTGCTGGATGATGACGTAGGCGTCCTCACTTCCTACACGTGGTCAGGTGGAGCACAGGGTCCTAGACCACGGGGTTAGCTCCACACACAGAGACCAGGGTGGCGCAGACACACCAGCTTAGGCAGGCCAGGGTGCGCGCACAACAGCAGGGATGCGGTACCACGCCCTTCCACTTGAAACGGTACCCCAGGATACGACGGTGCACGGTGTAACACGGTACACGAGACCCGAGACGGAGTCCTACACTGTTCCTAAGAATTAGAACTTTTAAGGTTTCTCTCATAACACTGAAACCTTCTCTAGCATGTCTCACAGCAGTACCTTCAAGCACAGATACGATAGATGGCGGATGGCACTTTCGTAGCCCGATAATTAATGCCTCACTCAATCCAGTTGCTCTAAGATGGTGTCCTACAATTACACGGCTAGATGGCAAGTTCACACGGTTCGGTACAAGCACCTTTCCGATTACCGGATTGTTACGCATGGCACACGGAAAGATAGCAAGATGATAGGCGTGACTTTAGTAACGTTGCAGGCGATATTTCCCGATGCTTGGCCTAGCACGGGAAATGACGTCCTCTGGCAGTAACGTTCTAGGTAAGAATGTCTTTTCCCGCCAACACTACCCTAGGGTACCATGCGGTACCCCTCAGCGTCTTGGCCAATCACAGTTCAGCATTCCTGAGGCCCAGGAGCATTGGCCAATAGCGTACCTGCCCCATGACGCTACCCCCTCTCACACGAGGTGGACACGTGATAGGGGGGGGGGGTGGTCTACGGCGGTTAACCCCCCCATAGCTCCCTCTCTACACTTGACTTGTACAAAATTTCCCTGAAATCAACTCCCTACTGTAATTTCCTTCACAGACCTGATACAGCGATCAGAATGACATCAATGGCTAGCAAATGTCATGGGCTGTCCAACGACACCCAACACGACTGTGGAAAAGTTATATTCAGAAAGTTGAATCACGGTGCACATCACTGGTGTACTGTGCAATTTCGTACTTAATTTAGTGCACGAGAGAGCAGGAAAAATATGTCCCCTGACACTCTACTCATCAGTAGACACTGGGATCCCACTGATGGTGTCGTACAACCCATCAGCATTACTTACCTGTGCGGGTCGTTACCCGTCCTTCCTTGGAATTTGCCAGCAATGTGCCCTCTCTGCCCGCAAGTCCAACACATTCCGTTCCTCCTTGAACTACGGTGTTTTGGACTGCTAGGACTAGTCCTTCAGGGACTACCTGCGGGCGTCTTCAAAGCACTTTGTGGGACGGGTCTCACTACTGGACGAGATTTGCCAAACAGTCGTGGGTAACTCTTTGGGACATACCTGGTAGAGGGCCGATGCGTTAGAATGTACTCCTCAGCCATGATGGCTGCCGCACTCAAGGTCTCTACCTGCTGCTAATCTTGGTATGTCTTGAGATCTCCAGACAGACATTCCTTGAAGTCCTCCAATAGTATGAGCTACTTGAGTTGCTCCTTCGTCTTCACCTTTCGAGACACGCACCATTCCTGGAACAGCCGTTCCTTGAGACTTGCAAACTCCATGAAGGTGTGCTCCGAAATCTTCTTCAAGTCCCGGAACTTTTGTCTATAAGCTTCCGGTACCAACTGGTAGGCCATCAGCACAACCTTCTTCACAGCGTCGTAATCATTGGAGTCATCCACTGGCAACGTGGAGTATGCAATTTGGGCCTTCCCAGTCAAGACAGACTGGATCATGATGGCCCAATTCTCCTTCGGCCAATCCAGTGACACGGCTACCTTCTCAAAGGCATCAAATAACTTGGAGACTTCTTTTTCGTTGAATTTGGGAACCATCTTAATGTTCCTTACTGGATCGAAACCACTTGTTTCCCTCCTACCACCTAACCTTAGCACTTCCAATTCGTGTAGTCTTTCCTTCTCTTTTTCTTGTCTTTCCTTCTCTTTTTCCTCGCCTTTCTCGTTCCTCTCTCCTTCTCTTTCCCTTTCTATTCTTTCTTCTAATTCCAAATGTTTTATTTAAATTTCCTTCTCTTTCAAAGCCATTTCCTTTTCTTTCATTTTTCGTTCTATTTCAAATTTTTTCCACTGTATCTCACAATTGACCTCTAAAGCAAGAATTTTCACAGCAGGTAGACTGATATTCAGTTCACTAGTATCACTCTCACCGTCACTGCCTCTGTCTTCCTTTTCAGTGGACGCCATAACACTTTCCTTGGTACTCTGTACCTCGCTTTCCTGCTTCTCCTCGGCCTTTTAAGTGCTTATGGACTTTTGTCAAAATCTCCACACGGGAATCACGCTTGCTCACTTTGATCCCTAAATAGGCACTTATTTGCACTTAATTCCTGCTTTCCCAGATACTTCAATCTAACAAGACAGTCCTCCTTGTTCAGAAATTCCTGAACATCGTCTAGATTGTCAATGGATTCTTTCTCTGCCATAGTGTTCACTTCAAGCTATGCATGAGCATGCAACACTGCACTTTATTGTGTTGTGCTCACAATAAGTGTTGCACTGCAACACTTATTGTGAGCACTGCACTTAATCACATGGCGCCCCGCACAGGACACTTAACGTCCTAACAAATAATGAACAGGGGGAATTACTCACAGGGGGTTGCACTACTTCACCACCCCTATCAAACGCACTTGATAAGGGGTCGGATCCCTCTGGGGATGCCAATTATGTTACAGACACTATGGGTCACAACCGGGTTCTTGATCTATGACCCAAAGTACTAGTATCCAACCCCAAGTCGGGAGTGGCTTTCAAGGAGTAGGCTAGGTAATGCAAGTAATAAAAAGGGGGGAGCTGAAATGAACACAACACTTCATTCTTTATCAATATATTCACTTAACTTATTACCCCTTTCCCATCACATTAAATAGAAAATAGAAAATGAGATAATATTACTACACGTTGATGTTTACATGTGTCGCTCTCACATAGGACACTAAGCACTCCTCACTGCTAACGCGATGCAGCCTTTGTCAATTTCCATGTTTCCTCAACACACCATACCATCCTCAACCAGTACTGGAAAACACCAATGAGTCTACCCTTGCCGTGGGCCAGCCTACCGACAGCATCACTAGGTGCCTCTTGTGAATGCCCACAATCACTTTCCGGCCAAGTGCTGGCAAAGAACTTCAGCCACACGCTGATGGGCCTCTACACAGACAAATACAAGGGTATCGAACCCCCCTAGCAGGAGCCTCTAGAGACGGGATAGTAACGCTCCTCAAACAGGCACTCTACTGCCGGTCGTCACTTCCACTAGCCAGTCCCGGGATACGCCGAATTCTTTCACTGCCACTCCACTGACAGAAAGCAGATACCACACAGTTCCTCTTCGGCGGTGGCTCACTTAGTCGTCAAGCAGAATTAAGTAGAGAAAAATTAGGCTGCCCAGTGTAGACAGCTTTTCTCCGTAACACTGCAGCCCTACGTCGCCTCTGTGGATACAGACACGTCATCAGTAAACTGGCCAGTACTGGTGAAACTAGGAAATACCACTTACTGACTCTGGCATTGACATTCAGCTCATATCACAACAGATGGCACTGATCTCTAGTCGCCCCCTCACCAGAGGTCATCCTCAGTGACTCCTCTGGCTGAACAAGGCAGGAATCTTGAGCCAGTTGCAGGTATTAGACAGCCACCTCCAGATGGCATTGTCGACATTAAGTCTGATACTGTGGGGGTGAGGGAGCAGACTCACAGATGGCGCTGACATCGCTACTCCATACTCCGACGATGAGGTCGGGTTCATAACAGTGAGGTAGAGCTTTTGACTACCTATCGAGCAATGGTGATGTTGGCTACTGAAGAGGACTACTGGGTGTTTCTGCGCCAGTTCAAGGGGTGGACATTTAAATTGCCAGGAGCTGCTGGGTCAGTTGTTGTCTCCGACTGCAGGGGCACTTCGACATACGTCAGTGTACATGGCGCTCCTATTGAATTCCCTGAGGAGATACTGCGGAGACACTTCGGACAGTTTGGGAAAGTGGTGTGTATGCGGACGAATATCATTTCATTTAGTCATTGGAAATGTGACTTTGGTCAGACATCCCGTCTTCTGTGAAGCTAATGAGGTTTTACATCTGTATGTATTATGCCCGGCAGCCACGGACATGTTTCTGTTGTTGGATGTCGGGCCACATGGCTGCTGGATGCTCTGCAGGCATCATAGAGTAGGTAAATTTATTTCATGAGGAGGAATTCCCTCCAATGGCTGTTAACGAGGCTCCAGAGAGTGTGGATGGGGTGTTGCTTTGGCTGCTATGCCTCTCCGTGTGTCAGACGGTGCGGCTGCTCCTGGTGGGGGTTGGGCGCTGGATGCTGTGCCATCGGCCAAAGTGTGTTCTGCAGCTGCTGTTCGTTCTGCCAGCAACGGTGTGGAACGGCGGGTCGACCTCCCACTTCTGTAGCTGTTATGCGCTGCTCTCCTGTGGCTCCCGTCTCCGCATGCCCGCCGCTTCTGCCTGCCGTGCCGATGGGGTGTGAAGAGTCGCGGCCTTCTGCTGTGCTTGGACTAGCCCCCCACATCGTCACTGCCGCTGCAGTCTTGTGGGATACAAGGGATCGAACTCCCTGCATCTACCGGGTATTGGATTCTGTGACTGTGGTGAGTTCTGATGATAGTCACCTGGATCCTAAGCGCTCGAAGCATTCTTCGCCTAGTTTGGCCTTGGTGGGTTCTGCCTGGCATACGTGAGAGAGTTTGCCAGTTACGTGTCTGGTAACGATGAGGCGGCAGTACCTGGTTATGTTATGGCGGATTCGGCGGTGGTGGTGGAGGAGGTTCGAGCTGCGGGGAATTGACCTGTGATATTTATATTTATTCATTTTATATTAATTTATATAGAATTTATATTTTATGTTAATTTATATTTTTCGATAGTAAACTGTTTGGTTAAAGTGGACTATATTTCTTAAAATGTCTCACAAATCACTTTCCTTACACATTCTGGGGGATTAATTAAATTATTTATGTTCATAACTGGTCCAACAGTTATGAACAAAAATTATCACACCAAATAATCCTTATGGTTGAGGCTGGCATTAACAACATGTACTGACGATCTAGGTAACTAGTGTTAATTCTTGTTCCTCTACTGTTACACCTGTCAAAGGACACACAAATAATAGCAGGAATCCTAATATGACAGCTATATCAAGGAAATATTACCAATTTAAATAAAGAGATGATAATATTGTTCACGCTGGTTTGTATCTCGATTTGTGTCCTAACCAGAATAATCCTATCTACCTAACATTGCTAGCCAGGAATGACTAGATACGATTTCGGAATTGGACACTTCCTATATTTGAAGATGATGACTGTGTGTTTATAATGGAAGCACTCTGCTTCTCATAACACTTCGTACAAGGGAGTTACTGTGGAAATTTAAGTGAGCTCCATGTAAGACGTTGTTGATAAAATTACAATGGCTGACTGAGCCAACCCGCCCACTTGCATACCTTGTTCTCCAGATGTGGGAACCGACCTGTGAGATTTATATTTATTTAATTTATATGAATTTATATAGAATTTATATTTGCGTTAATTTATATACTTCGATAGCAATTTGTGTGATGATAAGTAGACTGTATTTCTGCAATAATCTCACAAATCGATCCTCTACACATTCGGGGGGGGTTTATATTGAATTTATATATATGCAGCCAATCAAACTACAGTATTAACTACACATTGTTAAACATTGAAGAGGTTCCTTATCTTATTTGTACAGCAGGCCTTAGTCCACCAGGTATAACCAGGATGTAGACACCAATTTATCCTCTTTGAGGTAGCTTCCATCACCCAGTAACTGGTACATAAAGCATGCTTCCTCGTCTTGACCTGTCAAAAGGGCGCTAGCTATGAAGCCAGAATCCTAATATATGACAGCTATATCAGAGAAAACACTGTACAAGGAACCATAAAGACCTAGGCTTAATTACCTTGTTTGAGTCGATCATTTGTGATCTAACCGGCAACCCCTATCTAATGACATTAATGGCCATAAATGAAAGATAAACGGGTTTCGGAAAGACACTTCCCTTGAGATTGATGACAGCGTGTTGATGATGGCAGATCACTACTCTGATCTTCCATAACACTTCGTCCAAGAGAATTTATAGGAGCCGTAATTTGCTCCACGACTCTGTGGTCTTAACAACAATAACAATGGCTGACCACTCCCCCCTCACTGACGCTACTGGCCTACATTGTCCAGATGACATTAAGTGATAGAAGGGTCACATTTACTCTATTTTAATTCTGATAATTAAGTTAATTTATATGAGACGTTTTTATGATGGTAAAGTCCTAAGACTAATGTATTTAAGAATAATTTCCACCATAATAGGTGGTGAATTTATAATAGTATGTGGTAATGATATCCCGTTTTCTATAGACGGAAATTCCACTACAAGTTACATTTTCTATGGGTTAACTTGTTTATACAACACAGCAGCAATATTATCTGCCTGTATGATATTATTAAATGGTGTCGGATTCTCCGACACCAGATGTCAAAAGTAGTTAGAGGGCCAACATCTACTCGATTTTGGTACTGATAGTTAAGATGATTCAAGGGAGATGTTTTTATGATATTTACAGTCCAGAGATTGTTGTTTAAAAATAATTCCCAACTGAATTAGCTGGTAAATTTAATAGCGACGTGCCAATGATATCCCCCATTTTCTATTGAGGAAAATTCCAAAGCTGTCTTCTATGAGTAAATTTATTTATTCAACCCAGCAGCAATATTATCTGCCTATTGTATTAAATGTTAGTAAATGGTGTCAGGTTTTCCGACACATGCGGCGGGTGTAGGGGGCTCTGTGTTGGTTCTTGTGTGCCCCCTTGTTGTGGGCTCCGTGGAGTGGATGGTGGTTCTCCCTCCTGTGGTGCTTGGTGAGGCCAAGACCACCACTTAATGGTGGTCCTCAAGAAGAATGTGCCCCGGGGGCGCTCTGTGCCTTTGCCCCGTGCCCTGCGGTCCGATGTGCAGCAGCAACCTGTGTTGCTGTCCCTTGCGGCTTCGGTGCCTGTGTCTCAGCCTCCTGAGAGTTCGTCCCCTTTGGTGTCGCCTCCCCCCCCCCCTTGTGTTGCTGCCCCCTTCTGGGGATGTGGTCGCCTGGTCGGGGGCGCCGTGTCTGTAGCTGGTGTGGGGGCCCGGGTGCAGCCAGTCTCCTGGAGCTTGTCCATTGTGTGGGTGCTGAGCGTGTGGCCTTTCATCGCTGGTGTTCCTGATTTTATGACGCGCCATTTGGCACCACTTGGCGGTCGCATTCACGACAATGTGCTGGTGATTTGGGTGCCATACTGTTTGCGGTTTCTGGAGAAGGATTATCCACATAAGTATGTGTAGGCGTTGCATTTTAGTTTACGTCACTTGACTTAAGTGTATAGGTATATCTCCTTTCATATCCATGTTGTGGGCCCTTCATGCCTTTGTTCTATTGTAAATATGTTTTGATTGTACCATGCATTTGAGTTTGAGTCCGTTTCGGACTGACTTGTGTATTGTCTTTTTGTGTTTATTTGTTGCGATGTATTTATGTTTTTTGTGTTTTCATGTGTTTGTGTTGGGTTTGGTTTTTGGCTTATTGTTATGTTACTTTGTACTTTAGTTGTTGGTTTATTTTTCTTGTATTTGTTTTATTGTATTTATGGAGGATGGTTTTGCACGTAAAAAAATTAAAATGTAAATTCCATTCACAACATGGGTATGAGGTACAACTTCCATTAATATTCACAACATGGGTACGAGATAAATCTCTCATTACTATTCACAACATTGGTATGGGGTACAACTTCCATTAACATTCACAACATGGGTATGAGGTACATCTTCCATTAATATTCACAACATGGGTACAGGGTAAATCTCTCCTTACCATTCACAACATTGGTATGGGGTACATCTTCCATTAACATTCACAACATGGGTTTCATGTGGGATTTTAATTCTCGGCTTTCTTCTCCGAGTCAATTCTTAATGCAGAATATGAATTAAATTTACACTGAGAAAAATCAAAATGAGCTCATATTAATTACAAAACAACTGCAGAATTATTCTTTGATTTAAACAATAAGCTATACTCATTACTCTAGAACTCTAGGGTGAAACAACTAAACAGGCTTGAGCACATAGCTGGCTCTGCTAGAGTAGGCTCCTTCAATCGGTCTGGTGTTAAGACGGAAGTAATCATTGCAAGAACCAAGTCACTGTCCTGGGATATCTGCCAAGAAGTTCCACATTATTACTTATAATAAAACAATATTCCAGCGAAGCACTAGTTCGACGTGTAGTACGCTGTGCAACACACAAGAAATAAATAATTATAGAATCGCCTATTTAATAAAAAATATATGAATATTTATGATATTGAATACAATTTATTGAGAACAAATTCTATATTATAACAATTGAATTTAATATCTCAACAATTAAATTATATCAATGATTTATTTACTCACTTAATTTGGAGTAAAACCCAACGCTGTGATTCGACGCATCAGATTGGGGAAACACAGTGACATAGGCAAATGATATTACGTCAATTCACCTTATACCAAACCGTCACAACTATCCTTGATAAATAGGTTCCGGTGGCTGTGGTCGACGTCTGCTAGCCGACCCTATTCTCGTTAGTTGGGAGCAAGGACAATATTTTGTGGCTGGGTCAGGACCATGTGGCGTCCGGCTCTATTTTAGTGTAATTTGCGGCACAGTTTATTGTCTATGTTACACTGAAGCGCTTCTTGATTTGTTTAGTCTCTGGAACATCACTGGTTATCCTGAAGTGGTGTTAAAGTTAACAGTTGCGACGGATAAGATATAACACTGTGTAACACTCAGATACGGCAAAAATGAGGATCTTAAACGTAATACAGGGTACAAAACACAATCGAATCTGCCCATAGAAGGAAAACAGCATGTCAAAGATTTGGGAATAATGATGTCCGACGACCTAACGTTTAGGGAGCATAACCAAGCAAGTATTGCGTCAGCCAGAAAAATGATAGGATGGATTACGAGAACCTTCAAGTCCAGAGATCCCACCACAATGGTTGTACTCTTCAAATCACTTGTGTTGTCCCGTCTTCAGTACTGCTCAGTACTCACGTCCCCCTTCAGAGCAGGAGAGATTGCTGAAATTGAGGGACTACAGAGAACATATACGGCACGCATAGACAAGATAAAGCACCTAAATTATTGGGATCGTCTCAAAGCTCTCCAAATGTACTCACTAGAAAGGAGACGAGAGAGAGATACCAAATAATATACACATGGAAAATACTGGAGAGACAGGTCCCAAATCTGCACAGTAAAATAACAACGTACTGGAGTGAACGACATGGAAGAAAATGCAGAATAGAACCAGTGAAGAGCAGAGGTGCCAATGGCACAATCTGAGAACACTGTATGAACATCAGAGGTCCACGGTTGTTCAACGTCCAACCAGCGAGCATCAGAAATATTACAGGAACAACCGTGGACACCTTCAAGAGGAAACTAGATTGTTTCCTTCAAGTGCCGGACCAACCGGGCTGTGGTGGGTATGTGGGCCTGCGGGCCGCTCCAAGCAACAGCCTGGTGGACCAGACTCTCACAAGTCAAGTCTGGCCCCGGGCCGGGCTTGGGGAGTAGAAGAACTCCCAGAACCCCATCAACCAGGTATCAACTGGGGCCCGTCACCGTGGGCAGCAACCAGCGTGTCGGGTGATTGATTCTTCAAGTTAATGGCGACTGACTTCCCCATCCACTCATGTGTGTGTTTGGTGGAGCGTTAATTTACTTTAATTACTAATTAATCACTAATATATATTATTAAAAGGAAAAACCTTAGTATTATCTAAAGATACTTTTTTATAAGCTGTAACTATTATTACTAATTTTGGATCAATAAAAACCTCACAAACAAATGTTGATGAATCGACTGCCAAGTGTGCTTAAACTCCTCAGGCAGGGACCATAAGACGCCCAGAAGGCAGCGACCATGAGACGCCCAGAAGGCAGCGACCATAAGACGCCCAGAAGGCAGCGACCATAAGACGCCCAGAAGGCAGCGACCATGAGACGCCCAGAAGGCAGCGACCATAAGACGCCCAGAAGGCAGCGACCATGAGACGCCCAGAAGGCAGCGACCATAAGACGCCCAGAAGGCAGCGACCATAAGACGCCCAGAAGGCAGCGACCATGAGACGCCCAGAAGGCAGCGACCATAAGACGCCCAGAAGGCAGCGACCATGAGACGCCCAGAAGGCAGCGACCATAAGACGCCCAGAAGGCAGCGACCATGAGACGCCTAGAAGGCAGCGACCATGAGACGCCCAAAAGGCAGCGACCATGAGACGCCCAGAAGGCAGCGACCATGAGACGCCTAGAAGGCAGCGACCATGAGACGCCCAAAAGGCAGCGACCATGAGACGCCCAGAAGGCAGCGACCATAAGACGCCCAGAAGGCAGCGACTGTGAGACGCACAAAAGGCAGCGACCATGAGACGCCCAGAAGGCAGCGACCATAAGACGCCCAGAAGGCAGCGACCATGAGACGCCCAGAAGGCAGCGACCATGAGACGCCTAGAAGGCAGCGACCATGAGACGCCCAAAAGGCAGCGACCATGAGACGCCCAGAAGGCAGCGACCATGAGACGCCTAGAAGGCAGCGACCATGAGACGCCCAAAAGGCAGCGACCATGAGACGCCCAAAAGGCAGCGACTGTGAGACGCACAAAAGGCAGCGACCATGAGACGCCCAGAAGGCAGCGACCATGAGACGCCTAGAAGGCAGCGTCCATGAGACGCCCAAAAGGCAGCGTCCATGAGACGCCCAAAAGGCAGCGACCATGAGACGCCCAAAAGGCAGCGACTGTGAGACGCACAAAAGGCAGCGACCATGAGACGCCCAAAAGGCAGCGACCATGAGACGCCCAAAAGGCAGCGACTGTGAGACGCCCAAAAGGTAAGCGACTGTGAGACGCACAAAAGGCAGCGACCATGAGACGCCCAAAAGGCAGCGACCATGAGACGCCCAAAAGGCAGCGACTGTGAGACGCCCAAAAGGTAAGCGACTGTGAGACGCACAAAAGGCAGCGACCATGAGACGCACAAAAGGCAGCGACTGTGAGACGCACAAAAGGCAGCGACCATGAGACGCCCAGAAGGCAGCGACCATAAGACGCCCAGAAGGCAGCGACCATGAGACGCCCAGAAGGCAGCGACCATAAGACGCCCAGAAGGCAGCGACCATAAGACGCCCAGAAGGCAGCGACCATGAGACGCCCAGAAGGCAGCGACCATAAGACGCCCAGAAGGCAGCGACCATGAGACGCCCAGAAGGCAGCGACCATAAGACGCCCAGAAGGCAGCGACCATGAGACGCCTAGAAGGCAGCGACCATGAGACGCCCAAAAGGCAGCGACCATGAGACGCCCAGAAGGCAGCGACCATGAGACGCCTAGAAGGCAGCGACCATGAGACGCCCAAAAGGCAGCGACCATGAGACGCCCAGAAGGCAGCGACCATAAGACGCCCAGAAGGCAGCGACTGTGAGACGCACAAAAGGCAGCGACCATGAGACGCCCAGAAGGCAGCGACCATAAGACGCCCAGAAGGCAGCGACCATGAGACGCCCAGAAGGCAGCGACCATGAGACGCCTAGAAGGCAGCGACCATGAGACGCCCAAAAGGCAGCGACCATGAGACGCCCAGAAGGCAGCGACCATGAGACGCCTAGAAGGCAGCGACCATGAGACGCCCAAAAGGCAGCGACCATGAGACGCCCAAAAGGCAGCGACTGTGAGACGCACAAAAGGCAGCGACCATGAGACGCCCAGAAGGCAGCGACCATGAGACGCCTAGAAGGCAGCGTCCATGAGACGCCCAAAAGGCAGCGTCCATGAGACGCCCAAAAGGCAGCGACCATGAGACGCCCAAAAGGCAGCGACTGTGAGACGCACAAAAGGCAGCGACCATGAGACGCCCAAAAGGCAGCGACCATGAGACGCCCAAAAGGCAGCGACTGTGAGACGCCCAAAAGGTAAGCGACTGTGAGACGCACAAAAGGCAGCGACCATGAGACGCCCAAAAGGCAGCGACCATGAGACGCCCAAAAGGCAGCGACTGTGAGACGCCCAAAAGGTAAGCGACTGTGAGACGCACAAAAGGCAGCGACCATGAGACGCACAAAAGGCAGCGACTGTGAGACGCACAAAAGGCAGCGACCATGAGACGCCCAAAAGGCAGCGACCATGAGACGCCCAAAAGGCAGCGACCATGAGACGCCCAGAAGGCAGCGACCATAAGACGCCCAGAAGGCAGCGACCATAAGACGCCCAGAAGGCAGCGACCATGAGACGCCCAGAAGGCAGCGACCATATGACGCCCAGAAGGCAGCGACCATGAGACGCCCAGAAGGCAGCGACCATAAGACGCCCAGAAGGCAGCGACCATGAGACGCCTAGAAGGCAGCGACCATGAGACGCCCAAAAGGCAGCGACCATGAGACGCCCAGAAGGCAGCGACCATAAGACGCCCAGAAGGCAGCGACTGTGAGACGCACAAAAGGCAGCGACCATGAGACGCCCAGAAGGCAGCGACCATAAGACGCCCAGAAGGCAGCGACCATGAGACGCCCAGAAGGCAGCGACCATGAGACGCCTAGAAGGCAGCGACCATGAGACGCCCAAAAGGCAGCGACCATGAGACGCCCAGAAGGCAGCGACCATGAGACGCCTAGAAGGCAGCGACCATGAGACGCCCAAAAGGCAGCGACCATGAGACGCCCAAAAGGCAGCGACTGTGAGACGCACAAAAGGCAGCGACCATGAGACGCCCAGAAGGCAGCGACCATGAGACGCCTAGAAGGCAGCGTCCAAGAGACGCCCAAAAGGCAGCGTCCATGAGACGCCCAAAAGGCAGCGACCATGAGACGCCCAAAAGGCAGCGACTGTGAGACGCACAAAAGGCAGCGACCATGAGACGCCCAAAAGGCAGCGACCATGAGACGCCCAAAAGGCAGCGACTGTGAGACGCCCAAAAGGTAAGCGACTGTGAGACGCACAAAAGGCAGCGACCATGAGACGCACAAAAGGCAGCGACTGTGAGACGCACAAAAGGCAGCGACCATGAGACGCCCAAAAGGCAGCGACCATGAGACGCCCAAAAGGCAGCGACCATGAGACACCCAAAACGTAAGCGACTGTGAGACGCACAAAAGGCAGGCGCTTACGTTTGCGAAACTCCATTTAGATACTTATTAATATAATACCGTGCATGTTTCCCACAAATGGGGTACATATTCCATCACCGCTCACAGCATGGGTATGGGATACAGCTTCCCTTACCATTCACAACATGGGGTATGAAGGTCTCCCACCACAACTCACAGTATGGGTATGGAGAACATCTCCCACTACCACCACCCACAGTATGAGTACATGGGTGTGATGTAAATTTTCAATCACCGTCCACAACTTGAGGTTGGAGCTATGTATGCTTGAGTATACATAGCTTGAGTATGGAACCTTGAGTACGGTTTCCCCATACTGTGGGGAACCGACTTGTGAGATTTATATATATTTAATTTATATGAATGTGTAGAATTTATATTTTACTTTAATTTATATATTTAGATAGCAAATAGTATGAGGTTTAAGTGGACTATTTCTTCGAATTACCACAAATCGACTCCTTTGCACATTATGGGGAGGTTTATTGTTTATATATGTAGTCAATCATATTATCGATTAGCAGACATTCAATACAGTATTAAACTACATATATTAGTAATTAAAATTGGGAGGCCATATCTTATTACAGGTAGGCCTGGTCCACCAGTTATAAACAAGGATGATCACACCAAATAATCCTCGTGGTTGAGGCTGGCATCAACACCATGTACTGGTGTACCAAGTAACTGTTCTGTTTCCCTCTTCAATTGTTCCAGTCAAAGGGCACTTGCAACAATAGCAGTAATCCTATATATATATGTATATGACAGCTATATCAGGGAAAATATTGGTAATTTAAATAAAGAGATGAGAATAATGCTCACTATGGGTTGGTCGCTGCCCGTGTCCTAACCGGATAATAATCCTATCTACCCATTACTGGCCAAGAATGACTAGATAAGATTTCAGAACTGGGCACTTCCCTTGTTTAGATGATGACTGCGTGTTGATGATGGAAGCACTAATTTACTCTCCATCACACTTCGTCCAAGGGAGTATTATTGGAGCTGTTCTTCTCCTGCGACTCGTTGATTAACCATAGCTGACACCCTCCAGCACTGACGCCCTGGCTCTCTTGTCCAGATGTCAGAAAGTGGAAGAAAGGTCACATTTACCCTATTTTGGTATTAAAAATTAAGTTGATTCAAGTGGGACGTTTTTATTATGTTTAAAGTCCAAAACATAATAAAATTGTTATTAGGAATATTCCCAACAGAATTAGCTGGTGAAATTAATAGCGCCATGTGGAATGATATCTCGTTTTCTATGAGATGAAATTTCCACTGCTTCTTCTGAGTTAATTTATTTATTACAAACCAGCCGCAATATTATCTGCCTATTGTAAATGTATTGTAAATATTAGTAAATGGTGTCGGGTTTTCCGACATATACCTCTCGCAGCATGGGAATAGGGAATACATCCCACATCATGGCTATGGGGTATACCTCCACAACATGGATATGGGATACACCTCACACAGCACGGGTATGGGGTACACCTCCGACAGCATGGGTATGGAGAATACCTCCCACATCATGGGTATGTGGAATATCTCCCACAGCATGGGTATGGGGTTAATAATAAAGTAATATCCTTGTCCTGCAGGTGGCAGTGATCGGGCAAGATGGCCGCCAGGGCTGCCAGACGTCTCCTCATTGTACTGAGTAAGTCTGATCATTATCTTTCTATTATAATGATATAAATTAGACGACTGTGAACTTTATCCTGGACGGTAACTGAAGGAACACACATTTGTCCTGGACGGGAACTGAAGGAACACACATTACGTTATTCTTCCAGTGAATGTTAGGCGTCAGTGTAAGAAGTTCCGTTGTGTGGGCAAATAAAACTAAACAATTATGAATGCGGATAGAATACATCAATGGAACACGGAACACCACATTTTAAAAAATGGAATACAGAAAACCCCCAAGCCTACATCAATGGAACACCACGCCTACATCAATGGAACAAATGGAACACCACGCCTACATCAATGGAACAAATGGAACAACACGCCTACACCAGTGGAACAAATGGAACACCACGCCTACATCAATGGAACAAATGGAACACCACGCCTACATCAATGGAACAAATGGAACACCACGCCTACATCAATGGAACAAATGGAACACCACGCCTACATCAATGGAACAAATGGAACACCACGCCTACATCAATGGAACAAATGGAATACCATGCCTACATCAATGGAACAAATGGAACACCACGCCTACATCAATAGAACAAATGGAACACCACGCCTACATCAATGGAACAAATGGAACACCACGCCTACATCAATGGAACAAATGGAACACCACGCCTACATCAATGGAACAAATGGAACACCACGCCTACATCAATGGAACACCACGCCTACATCAATGGAACAAATGGAACACCACGCCTACATCAATGGAACAAATGGAACACCACGCCTACATCAATGAAACAAATGGAACACCACGCCTACATCAATGAAACAAATGGAACACCACGCCTACATCATTAGAACAAGTGGAACATCACGCCTACATGAACGGAACACAAAGAACACTATGCCTACATTACTGGAACACATGAAATACCGTACATACATCATTAGAACACATGGAGAACCTTACCTACATAACTGGAACACATGTAACACCACGCCTCCATAACTGGAACACAAAGAACACCACGCATACATCACTATAACATATTTAACACCACGCTTACATCACTGGAACACATGGAACAACACGCCTACATCATTGGAACACATTGAGCACCACACCTACATCACTGAAACACATGGAATACCACGCCTGCATCTCTAGAACACATGAACCCCACGCCTACATCAATGGAACACCACGCCAATATCACTAGAACACATGGAACACCACGCCAACGTTACTTGAACACATGGAACACCACGCCAACATTACTGGAACACATGGAACACCACACCAACATCACTAGAACACGTGGAATACCACGCCAACATTACTGGAACACCACGCCTACATCACTGGAACACATGGAATACCACACCTCTATTATTGGAACACATGGAATATCACGCCTCTATCACTGGAACACATGGCACAACGCCTCTATCGCTGGAACACTACAACTCTATCACTGGAACACGGAGAACATGTCGCCTCTATTACTTGCGCACATGAAACACTTCTTCTCTATTATTGAAACACATAGAACTATACACTTTTATCACTGGAACATATGGAACACCACGCCTCTATCACTGGAACACATAGAACACCACGCTTCTATTATTTTAACACATGGCGTACTATGCCTCTATCATTGGAACACATGGTATACCCAGCCACTATCAATGGAACAACTCCTAGATCTTTCTCTCTCGAAACCTAGAGAGAGAAATATCTAGGAGTTGATATCACGTCAGTCTCCTGAAGCCCGTATCAAAAGAATAACATTGGCAGCGTATGCGAGACTGGCAAACATCAGAACTACTTTCAGAAACCTGTGTGAGGAATCTTTCAAAACCTTGTATACCACGTATGTTAGCCCAATCCTGGAGTATGCAGCCCCAGCATGGAGCCCGTACCTTGTCAAGCAGAAGCCGAAGGTGGAAAAAGTTCTGAGTTATGCTACTAAGCTAGTCCCAGAACTAAGAGGCATGATTGTCGAGGAAAGGCTGCGTGAACTGCAGCCTTTTGCAGCCAGGGGAATTGACAGGGAAGACAGAGATGGATTATTTAACACGGGTGGTACACGCACAAGAGGACATAGGTGGAAGCAGAGTACCCAAATGAGCCACGGAGACATTAGAAAGAACTTATTCAGTGTTAGAGTAGTCAGTGAATTGAATGCACTAGGATGTTATGTGGTGGAGGCTGAATCCATACACAGTTTCAAATGTTGATAAGATAGAGCTGGAGAGTGTCTATCACTCTCCAGCTCTATCAGGAATCTGTCCACCAGTAGATTGAAGAGTGAAAGGTGGAACCAAAGAGCCAAAGCTCAACCCCTGCAAGCACAAATATGTGAGTACAACTAGGTGAGTACTAGAACAAGGAGAATACCCTGCCTATTTCATTGGGACACATGGAACAATTTGCCTCTATCGCTGGGACACATGGAACAATTCGCCTCTATCACTACGACACATGGAACAATTTGCCTCTATCACTGGGACACATGGAACACTTCGCCTCTATTAATGGAACTCATGGAATACCACGCGTCTATCACTGGAACACATGGAGCATCACACTTCTATCACTGTGTCATGTGAAACACCACACCTGTATGGCTGGAACACATGGAATACAACGCTTCTATCACTGGGACACATGGATCTCATTGCCTCTATCATTGAATCTCATGTAATACCACGCCTCTGGGGGGGGGGGGGGGTAGAAATAGCCTAAGCTACTCTATCCCTTTGAGATGTATTTTTTCTTGTCTCAATAAACATACTTGAACTTGAACCACGTCTCTATCACTGGAACACCCCGCCTCCATCGCTGGAACACATGAAACACTTTGTGGGAAATTTTACCCTCCTATCAATATTATCATCTAAGAAATGTATAATTTCTGTATCATATCTATATTATATCAAAATCATATCAGAATCATTATAGAATCACTATAGACTCATAATACATCTTGATGCCTACATGACTTTGTGCATGATCTCTCAAGGATCCAGAAGCTTCTAGAAGGATTTCTTAGTTAAAAAACATTTGGAACATGATTCGATTTCCGGTAGGGATTATAAATCGAATCCTTAATAAGAATCAGTAGTACTATCAAGTACTACTTATAATCTTTAAATCCTATATCTAATTATATTATAATTACATCTTATCTCAATCATATGTCTAGACAGTAAAAATAATCAATCAATATTCATTGAAGCTACCCCCTTGAGAGGGAAGGGGGGGCATTTCGGGGAGAGAAGCGCCCACTACACTCCTCGGCACTATGCGTTTGTTTACAACAGAGTGAACAACAGTGATGGATCCTTAGCGAACATTACTTAGCTCAGGACACCTTATCTAATTATCTTTATCACCAGTGAACACACTCTAGAACTGGGGGAGTATCTGGACAATATATCAACAAGGAAAATTCCTAGAACATTTATATCTACATAAGAGTGTATTATGGAGCACACAGTGACACTGCCTCCACCTCTACTATCATCTTTCTGCAACACAGTTAAAGTAAAATCACGTAGCAACGCTACAGGAACAATCTACAGCAAAGCTGTTATATAAAATATCGTGCCTAAACTTGGTCAAGGAAGAGTTATCCAGTCTGGCACACTGTCAGATAGGCACCCGACATTCAGAGAGGTATATTGAAGGTTATTACAGTAGTGTATTAATTGGCCAACTGTATGCTTGTATGACTTTAATATCCTATAAGTCTGTCTGTCAGTTATAAAGCGAGGCACGCCTCATATTTCAGTAAGTTTATTAATATTGTAGTGCAGCAGTTGAATCTTTAAGCACCAAACCTCATGAGCGTCCATTGTGAAAGAAAAGATTCAGTCACAATAAATAAACAAAACTTCATGAGTGTCCATGGTGTGAGAAAAGATTCAGTCAGGCTGACTGTACCTCATCATATAAATTGAATATAAATACATCTGCATATATACTTGAATATATAAATTAAGTTAACAATTGCTTACTTAGCTATTTTTAAGTTATCATATAAGTTCATTTAATTGAATATAATTTCTAGTACTTAGTTAACAGTACTTAGATTACATTTAAGGTCATTTATCATACAGGGTGTACTTATACAATTTAAATTGTTATTTATAGTATAAGAATATATTAGCTGTTAATAGTTATGGTGCTAGGCTAGACTATGTATGTTTAAATCTCCGATTAAAACAGAGCCAGTGTTCAGTCATTGAACTGAATTTATTAAATCTTATCCTTGTGTAAAATATAAGTTGTGTGAGATACCTGTCAGCAGGTGGACTGTGGATCTTCAATCAACCTATCAACTAATTATTCACCCCACCTGCCCCTTACAGCCCACAATCTGTCATTAGGAAAAGAGGAGCTAGGATTTACAACCCTAGCTAGAGATTTTAGTTGAATTAATTTGCAGACAGTAATTTTTAATTTAGTTCAGTACAAGTCCCTGGTAGTTTTTCTCTCATATAAATCCCGGCAGGTTTTTCCCACATTTATGGTCCTTCGAACTGGATATTTATGGTCCTTTGAAACTAGATGGTTATATCAGTACACTTCAGACCGTATTATGGTCCTTTGAAACTAGATGGTTATATCAGTACACTTCAGACCGTATTATGGTCCTTCGTTTACCGTTCCAGCAAATAAATAAGAAACTTCTTGATTTTGCATTGGAATATTTTTTACATATTCTAACCTAGCCTAGCTAGCAGCCAATATTTATCATAGCTATATATCTAAGTAAACAAATTGTTTGCAGTGGCTTAAGCCACCATATCCATTAACAAGTAAGCATACATAGCATACTAGTAATTGTTCTGTGTTAAGAAACCACAGTACTTAATTTTATCAGTGTCACAGACACAACTGCATCTTAATCATATATACTATTATCTACCTCACTTGTGGTAACATATATACATATTTAAGTGTATTATCTAGCATTATCTGTAATCAACTGATTTTCAGAGCTGCTCATTACACAATATTCTTTAAAAAAAAGTGTTTTTATCACTGTAAGAACATTTCATTACAATCTAACCATAGTCAACTGTATCAAACCCTATCACAGGTAAAACCAGTAGGAATACTACTGTATTTTATCAAATAACTATTAGGGTAATAGATCTTGTAATGACTTTGCAAAAATAGTGCTATTTACTATTTTTTTAAAATTTTTACAGGATTTACCGATTTGGTGCATTTGTGCATTTGGATCACAAACCAAATTATTACAGTACTTTTGATAATTGAGCACCTACTACAACCAGATTCCAGGGAGGAAAAGAAGGGCGATCTTTGGAATTATTACCTATGTTGACAGGAAAGCTCATTTATCAAAATACATTAACATTAAACATATTTATCAAAAAAGAGAGAAAATCTCGGAATCTCCGAAACTTGGAAAAGGTCAAAATGGCTGACAGTATTCCACCAGGAGGTGAAACAGGAAATAGGAGAACACTTAATGGTCTACAAAATCACCTAACTCAACTGATTGACAAATGTCAAAAGTTGGCTAGACAATCATCTCCTGATTTATTAATTCTGAATACCAGAGTATAAGCAGCTGTTGAAAAGTATGGACAAATCAAACGCCATGCAGAGATTTATCTAACAGAAATGGCTACTGCAGATTTAACCCGAAAGGAACTTCAGGAAATCGTTGCTGAAATAACAATGTATGAAGATAAAATCCAAGATCAACTTGATCCTTTAATCAAACAAATATCTCAAGCAGGAACCCAATCCAATGTGAGTTCATCCACTCAGCAGGGCAATGCAACTGTCACACATATAGCAGCAGAGCTCTCAAAGGTACATTTACCATATTTTGAGGGCAAGGATGAAGATGATTGGGATACCTTCTGGAGAGCCTTTGATTCCATAATAAACTCCAAGGCTTCTCTCAAAAAGGCTACAATGTTAATCATTCAAAGGAAACTTCCTAATGAGGTCATAGACAGCCTATGCACCCATTATAACACCAACATCTTATCACAGAGCTAAATCTTTGATGGACTTCGAGCTTACGTACAAAGATTACAAAGCCGAGGAAAACTTAGATCACAAGAAAAAATCACCAAGGGTGAATCCATGGACAAAAACAAAATTGTTCAAACTGGCAGTCAAAAATCAAGGCAACAAAACTCCTCTTCTGCAAAGTGGAAACAAAGTAATGTTGGCTCTTATGCTATATTCCCCACAGTTAACAAAACTGTAGGAAATCAAGCTCCCAAGACAGATAAGACAAAAGGAGCTGCAAGTGCCCCAAAATGTTTATTGTCAAGAAGCACATACCATTTATCAATGCACAGTTTATGAAGACCGTGCCAGTCGAATCAATCGACTGAAATCTCTGAACAGGTGCATCCGTTGTCTATGGAAGCATGATACAAGTGAGTGTAACACTCAATTGCAGAACTGCCAATATTGTCATAAAAGTGTATATCACACAGCACTCTGTGCTGATATCAACACTCAATCCAGATCACAGACATCGAATAATAAACCTGCATCTCAGGCAAAGCCAAAAGATGATAATACCACAGCAGCCGTACAATTCTGTACAGTGATGAGTAATGTCAATGCCTTAGATACAGAAATTGTTACAACAACCATATTGCCTACTGCACAGCTAGAACTATGCAATCAAGGAATTTGTATTCAAACTAGAGGCTTTTTTTTATCAAGGGTCGCAGAAAACCTTTATCAGAAAAAAGATGGCAGAAGATTTACAACCTAAATCTTCAAAGCAAGTATCTACATCCATATCAGGGTTTTTTACCAATTCAGGTCGTAGAACCTTTCCGGTAGTACAACTCAATGTCTGTCTAGGTACATCCCAAAGGACAGTCGAAGCCATAGTAGTTGATAAAATTTTTACTGAAATGGAAGTGACTGGTCTGGCAGCCACTATTAAATTCTTAAAAGAAAAAGGAATCCAATTAGCAGATCCTCTGCTCGATTCTGACTACATAGAGGATATTGGAATCCTGATTGGAGCTGACTACTATCATCGATTCATTCTGGGATCAGAGGAATCTATGGGTATGAATATACTCAAATCAGCAGGAGGCATATTGATGACAGGACATATACTAGATCTTGAACCTTCAACTCCTGAAAAATCACATCATATAGAAACTGTAATTTTGGCTTGACTAGGCAAAGAACAGTCACCACCTAATATCCCCCACATGATTGATGACGGATTGGAATCTGTACATCAATTGTGGGAACATGATGCCATAGGAATAATTCCTGAACAACCAAGTCCTGATGATGTCTGTGCATACAATCAGTACTTAGAAACTGTACAGTACCATGATGGACAGTACTGGGTAAGGCTACCGTGGAAAATCAACCATAAAACCTTACCTACCAACTATCACATGACTTATGGTCAATTTAAGTCACAATTAGAAAAACTAAGAAAAAGGCCTGAGCATTTAAAACTCTATCGTGAGATTATTGCTCAACAATTAAAGAATAAATTCATCGAAGTCATGAAACACGACAATAAGCAAACAGGCCATTTTTTACCACACATGGCTGTAATGAGAGAATCAAAAATGACCCCTTTACGGATAGTTTTTAATTGTAGCTCTAAATCTGGACCCCAAGAAACCAGTCTAAATGATTGTTTGCAAACAGGTCCAAGTCTAACTCAAAAATTATGTGACATACTGTTGAAGTTTAGACTTAACAAATATGCGTTTTCAGCAGATATAAGTAAGGCCTTTCTAAGAGTTGTCTTGCAGGAACAAGATAGAGACTTCACTAAGTTTCTATGGGTAGAGAACCCAGAAGATATCAATAGTCCTATAGAGACTTTCAGATTCTCCTCAGTTCTTTTTGGGGTGACAAGTAGTCCATTTCCATTGCAAGCAACTCTAGATGCTCATCTGAAGAAATCATCAAGTCCCTATAAGGCTGAAATCAGTCAGAATCTATATGTAGATAATTTTCAAGGGACAGTTAATAGTACTACTGAACTGTTACAAATATATCAAGAGGACAACAAAGAGCTACAAGGTGCCAACATGCCACTACAATTTTGGGCCTTTAATAATGCAACATTGAATAATCAAATACCAGGAGATTACCCTGAATATCACGTACCAGAATCACAAAAGGTGTTAGGTATGGAATGGGATCTAATCTCGGACACAATATTAATCAAATCTGTACCAATAAATTATTGCATTGCTACTAAAAGGGATTTACCTTCACAAGTTAGCAAGGTATTCGACCCATTTGGTCTACTAAATCCTTCAACTATCAAGTGGCATTTATTGGTGCAAGAAGTTTGGAAGACTAAAGTTGGTTGGGATGATCCACTACCAATCCAGTTACAAAAAGTTTGGATGGAAGTGGCTCAATAACAAACTTTAGTCGAAAAGATAATTTTTCCGAGACACATAGTCGAGGAAAATGATGAAGTATCACTACATGTATTCGCAGACTCGTCAGCCAAAGCTTTTGGAGCTTGTGCTTACTTATTGACTTCTAATCAATCATATCTTATCACCTCTAAGGCCAGAGTTGCTCCATTAAAAATGAGGACTTTGCCTCAGATGGAACTAACAGCACTGCTAACTGGCACATGCTTAGCAGTGCATATCAAACAAGTCTTTCTACCGTGAACTTCAAAGATGTCATTATATGGTCTGACAATGAAGCTGTCTTACAATGGATATGAAACGACAACTGTCCGACTCCATATGTAAAAAATCGCGTCTCAGAAATTAAAGAAATTTCCGCAGGCTTTCAATTGTTGCATGTACCAACAAAAAATAATCCAGCTGATCTCTTATCAAGAGGTGTGACGTTTAAACAGTTTGCAAAGGCAGATATTTGGTTTGATGGGCCTCGATGGTTAGTGAATGGTAGTTGGCTGGAACAAAAGTCACACGTCATCACGACACAAACCATAACTACCACCAGGCAGCAAGCTCAAATATCAGTCTTGGATTGTACTCGTTACTCCTTGCTCATCAAATTAATCAATGTAACACAGAATGTGTTTCATTATCTCAAAAAAAAAGGTATAAAATACACTTTTTCAGATGCACTTATCTATTGGGTAAGACAAGCCCAGAGTGAAACTTATGGGAATAACTATGAAAATCTTCCGCATCAGTTAAAACGCAATCTCGGTCTGTGGATAGACCAAGAAAATCACAACATTCTGCGTTGCGGAGGGAGACTTAAACACACAGATATCAATCTAGATACCATGCATCCATGGCTTTTACCAAAAAATCATTGGATCACAAGGTTGATTGTGTTATATACACATCAACAAATCATCAAATATGGAGGAGTGTTAGACACACTCACACATATCAGACAACAGTATTGGATTCTTCAGGGAAGACAGCCAGTCAAATCAATCTTGAAAAATTGCATGATATGCCGAAGGGACGATGCAAGAACTTGCTTTTATCCAAGGCACCACCCCTACCGAAGGAACGAGTGGTCCATCTACATCCTTTCGAGACGACAGGAGTAGATTATACAGGAGCAGATTAGATTAGATACAGTTAGATTTGCTTATCTAACAGGGACTGCAGATATGCAACCTATCAAGGCATACATCTGTCTGTTCACCTGTGCTACCACCAGAGCAGTACATCTAGAGGTAACACCCGATATAACTGCTCAATCATTTATACAAGCTTTCCGCAGATTCGTAGCACGCCGGTCATGCCCCAAGCTGAGGATTTCAGATAACGGAGCAAACTTGGTAGCTGGAGAAGCATGTCTACAGGAAATCTGTTCCCATCCTGCAGTTACTTCCACACTAGAACAGCGTCATAGCAGATGGAAATTTATCCCTCCGAGAGCCCCATGGCATGGATGATTTTATGAACGGTTAATAGGAACTGTCAAAACATCCTAGAGAAAATCTCTACACCGTCAGAAAATCAATCTTCAAGAACTCCAGACAGTAATCATGGAAATAGAATCAAGGGTGAATAACCGGCCGTTGACTTACTTGTCTGATGATCCTACTCAACATGAGCCATTAAGTCCTGCCCACCTAATGTATGGAAGACTTCTGACTCCGGTACCATCTCTAGTGGATGATGAGATCAGAGATTCCTCATATGTGGGTCAGAGCGAGTTGGTTCAGGGGTATAAGCATCTGTCCAGAATAATAAAAAAATGGAATGGTGTTTGGACAAAAGAATATCTTACATCTCTACGAGAACATCACTATGGGGCCAATGTCCCACATAATATATCTAATCTCCAACCTGGTGATATTGTCTTGGTAGACAGTGATGGCCCTAGGGGTGACTGGCCATTAGGTAAAGTTGTCTCAGTCTATCCAGATAGCCAGAGAATTTTGAGAATAGTCAAAATCCTGTCTAAAGGAACAACTTCCCTGAAGACATTGGACAAACACATCCACATGGAATCAGTGAGCCAGCTGCAGTTAGATCCTGAGAGACCTCCAGACCCTCTAACTCCACATGACCCACAGACTCCTAACAGACACAATCGTCCACAACGGACAGCCAGACAAAAGTGCAAGCAAAATTTGCACTTATATTATCAATCCGATGGAGAGTAAATAAATACATATGGTTACTATAGTCCTTAGTATTGGACTCTATGCCAGTTCTCTCCCTCTGGAAGATGTGGGAAATTTTACCCACCTATCAATATTATCATCAAAGAAATGTATAATTTCTATATCATTTCTATATCATATCTATATTATATCAAAATCATATCAGAATCATTATAGAAACACTATAGATTCATAATACATCTTGATCCTAGATGACAATGCCACTATGTTGCAACCCATCCTCCGAATAGACAGTATGTTTTAATACTAAATGTAATAAGTACATTTTCATACTTACGTATTTAGTACATAATTGCACTTATCGGGCTGTTACAGTTACCGGCCGCCCTCCCTAGAAAATTCTCCCCGAAACGATGAATTCGTTTTCTTTAATGTAACGGGTGTGCTGTTTTCTTTTCTTAATTTTTGCGGATATTCAGTCAATTTTACATATACTCGTATACTCAGCACAAATTTTGCCTTTATAATTTAAGGTATCATGAAAATTGGCCGCTTTTAAGGCAATTAAGCATAGCAGAAGCACAGTCACTGACATTCAAAGGAAAGAAGGGATGAGATAACTATTTAAATTACGATTTAAATCCTTCTAATTTTTGCTCGTTCGTCAATGAGAACTGATGCCAACGCACTGATGATGTTTAATTTGACTTAAAACTAATGTAGATATATGACCGAACCTACCCAACTCTACCTAACCTAACCTATCATATCTTAACCTAACCTATCATTTCTTAACCTAACCTAAAATAACATAACTATGCCAATAATTTATGTTCTTAATGTAATATAATAATAATTATTCAAATATACCAATTGGAAATTTGTTGTTGAAAATAAAGAAAATCACTTGGCCTATTAGGCAAATCGTTCCTTGCATAGCAATGCAGGAGGAACGCAACTGGTAACTACAGGATGCCTTAATCCGCTTGTCCATCACGACCGGACAAAAGGAAGTGATAGCCGAAGCTAATTGAACCACTTCCCCGCCAGCACTCGGATGGACATCTTGGGCATAGCATTTTACCAAATCACCTCATTCTTTGGGGCACACATGAGGAACACAAATGCGAACAAGCCTGAATGGTCCCCAGGACTACATGTGACTGAAAACTCACACCCCAGAAGTGACTCGAACCCATGCTCGCAGGAGCAACGCAACTGGTAACTACAGGACGCCTTAATCCGCTTGACCATCATGACCGGACAAAAGGAAGTGATAGCCGAAGCTATTTGAACCACTTCCCCGCCAGCACTCGGATGGACATCTTGGGGATAGCATTTTATCAAATCACCTCATTCTTTGGGGCACACGTGAGGAACACAAATGTGAACAAGCCTGAATGGTCCCCAGGACTATATGCAACTGAAAACTCACTCCCCAGAAGTGACTCGAACCCATACTCTCAGAAGCAACGCAACTGGTAACTACAGGACGCCTTAATCCGCTTGACCGTCACGACCGGACAAAAGGAAGTGATAGCCAAAGCTATTTGAACCACTTCCCCGCCGGCACTCGGATGGTAATCTTGGGCATAGCATTTTATTATATCACCTCATTCTTTGGGGCACACATGAGGAACACAAATGCGAACAAGCCTGAATGGTCACCAGGACTATATGCGACTGAAAAGTCACACCCCAGAAGTGACTATATATATATATATGTATATATATATATATATATATATATATATATATATATATATATATATATATATATATATATATATATATATATATATGCCTTTCTCTTAGTGATATATTTTTTTTTCAAATGAATAAATAAATAAATGATTATTTAGGTAAGGTACATACATACAAAAGATTTTACAAAAATATATAGATTTATAGATAGAGCTAGTACATACAATGACTAAAGCCACTACTATTCTGGGTCCCTTGATTTGTAGAGCATTTCTAGTTTGATTAAATCGTACTCTTGGAATATCAACCCTGTATTTGTTTCTGGTGTGGTGCTCATGGGTTCTGTTACAACCTTCAATGAAGCTTTTGAGGTCAGGATTGGCATTACAATTCAGCATTTTATATATGTATAATACACATGAGAGAATGTGCAGTGACTTAATGTCTAACATATTCAGAGATTTGAGTAGGGGTACCGAGTGATGTCTGGGGCCAGAGTTGGAAATTGTCCTAATAGCAGCTTTGTGTTGAGTAATTAGAGGACGTGAATGGACGGGTACATAATATCTGATCTTAGAAAGAATGCCAACAGTTTTTGAAACATTTTTTTGATATATTTAGAATGTGTCCCTGGAAATTCAGCTGGGGGTCAATGAGAACGCCAAATTTTCAAATCATATTGTCATACATATCATACACAGCATCAGGTAGAAGTTGAAGATGAAAGTAATTATTACAAATTATTACAGCTTGTCGAGATCTAGCTGTTTCTACATACAAATATCATTGGATATACGATTAATTAGACCTCATAGCTACACACTGCAAATTCATACTAAATTAAAACCTTCAAAATAAAGTTTGATGTTATAATTGTTAACCTTTGATGTTTTGGTTGGGCCATGACCAATAGTGCCAATGGATCTCAAAATTGTTGAATAACAATGGAAGAGGGCCACTGCTCTCAGACTCATTGGCACCCATAGACGCACACCGCCACCATGTGCTGCAAACACACACCAGCATTCATGACCCAAGAATGATATAATAATTATTTATATATCAGTATATATGTATTATATATATATATATATATATATATATATATATATATATATATATATATATATTTATATATATATATATATATATATATATATATATATATATATATATATATATATATATATGTCGTACCTAGTAGCCAGAACTCACTTCTCAGCCTACTATTCAAGGCCCGATTTGCCTAATAAGCCAAGTTTTCCTGAATTAATATATTTTCTAAAAAAAATTTTCTTATGAAATGATAAAGCAACCCTTTTCTCTATGTATGAGGTCAATTTTCTTTTATTGGAGTTAAAATTAACGTAGATATATGACCGAACCTAACCATAAGAACATAAGAACATAAGAACATAAGAACAAAGGTAACTGCAGAAGGCCTATTGGCCCATACGAGGCAGCTCCTATTCTATAACCACCCAATCCCACTCATATACTTGTCCAACCCGTGCTTGAAACAATCGAGGGACCCCACCTCCACAATGTTACGCGGCAATTGGTTCCACAAATCAACAACCCTGTTACTGAACCAGTATTTACCCAAGTCTTTCCTAAATCTAAACTTATCCAATTTATATCCATTGTTTCGTGTTCTGTCCTGTGTTGATACTTTTAATACCCTATTAATATCCCCCCGGTTATGTCCATTCATCCACTTGTAAACCTCTATCATGTCACCCCTAACTCTTCGCCTTTCCAGTGAATGCAACTTAAGCTTTGTTAATCTTTCTTCATATGAAAGATTTCTAATTTGGGGAATTAACTTAGTCATCCTACGCTGGACACGTTCAAGTGAATTTATATCCATTCTATAATATGGCGACCAAAACTGAACTGCATAATCTAAATGGGGCCTAACTAGAGCAAGATATAGCTTGAGAACCACACCAGGTGTCTTGTTACTAACGCTGCGATTAATAAATCCAAGTGTCCGATTTGCCTTATTACGAACATTTATGCATTGATCCTTTTGTTTTAAATTCTTACTAATCATAACTCCCAGATCCCTTTCGCAATCCGACTTCGCAATCACAACACCATCTAGCTCGTATCTTGTAACTCTATCATCATTACCTAACCTCAGAACTTTACATTTATCAGCATTAAACTGCATCTGCCAATCCTTTGACCATTTCAAAACCCTATCTAGATCAACTTGAAGTGATAGTGAGTCCTCCTCCGAATTAATTTCCCTACCGATTTTCGTATCATCGGCAAATTTGCAAATGTTGCTACTCAAACCTGAATCTAAATCATTTATATATATTATAAACAACAGAGGTCCCAGGACAGAGCCTTGAGGCACTCCACTTACAACATTTTCCCACTCTGACTTGATTCCATTTATACTAACTCTCTGTTTCCTTTGGTATAGCCATGCCCTAATCCAGCTTAATATAGCACCCCCAATACCATGAGACTCTATTTTTTTAATCAGTCTTTCATGTGGCACTGTATCAAAAGCTTTGCTAAAGTCAAGGTATACAACATCGCAATCCTTACCACTATCAACTGCCTCAACAATGCTAGAATAAAAAGATAACAAATTTGTTAAACATGAACGGCCATTTATAAAACCATGTTGCGACTCAATTATTAATTTATGTTTTTCAAGATGAAGATGAATTTTATTTGCTATTATAGATTCGAGTAACTTTCCCACAATAGACGTTAGGCTAATTGGTCGATAGTTAGACGCAAGTGATCTATCTCCTTTCTTAAAAACTGGTATCACATTAGCAACTTTCCAAAACTCTGGCACTCTGCCTGACTCTATTGATTTATTAAATATGGTTGACAGTGGGTCACAAAGCTCCTCTTTGCATTCTTTAAGCACCCTAGCAAACACTTCATCCGGCCCTGGGGATTTGTTTGGTTTGAGTTTTACTATTTGTTTAAGAACATCCTCCCTGGTAACTGCTAAACTCGTCAACCTGTCCTCGTCCCCACCCACATAGACTTGTTCGGCTGAAGGCATATTGTTAAGTTCCTCTTTAGTAAATACAGATACAAAATATTTATTAAAAATACTACTCATCTCTTCATCACTATCTGTTATTTGACCTGTCTCAGTTTTTAATGGACCTATCCTTTCCCTAGTCTTAGTACGATATAACTGAAAAAACCCTTTAGGATTTGTCTTTGCTTGCCCTGCTATGCGAACTTCATAGTTTCTTTTTGCTTTCCTTATCTCTTTTTTAACATTTCTAACCAGTTGTACGAATTCCTGTTCTAAAGTGACCTCCCCATTTTTAATCCTTTTGTACCAAGCTCTCTTTTTACCTATAAGGTTCTTCAAATTCTTTGTTATCCACTTTGGGTCATTAGTATACGATCTATTCAATTTGTATGGTATACTACGTTCCTGTGCTTTGTTTAGAATATTCTTAAATAAGTTATATATTGAATCCACATCGAAATCCCCATTTAAGTCACCTATCGCTGGGTTCATGTCTCGCTCCAAGACCGGCCCACACCCCATACCCAAGCCTTTCCAATCAATTTGACCCAAAAAATTTCTTAGGCTATTAAAATCAGCTTTTCGAAAATCTGGCACTTTAACAGAATTTTCTCCTACTGGTCTATTCCATTCTATGCTAAATCTGATTTCTTTGTGATCACTGCTCCCTAGCTCACTCCCTATTTCGATGTCATTAATTTGCGTTTCCCTGTTAGTTAACACTAAATCTAAAATATTATTTTCCCGTGTTGGTTCCTTAATGTGTTGCGTAAGAAAGCAATCGTCAATTAATTCTAGAAAATCTTCTGCTTCACTATTCCCTGTTTTGTTCAACCAGTTTATTCCGCTAAAATTAAAGTCACCCATGACATAAATACTGTTAGATCTAGATGCTCTAGATATTTCATCCCATAGATGCTTTGCTTCCATTCTGTCTAAATTTGGTGGCCTATATATTACTCCTATTATAATATTTTTAGCTTTTTCGTTTAATTCAATCCAAATAGTTTCTGTGTGTGGCTCTGTTTTGATTCCCTCTTTGAGACTACATTTCAAATTGTCCCTAACATATATGGCTACTCCACCTCCTCGTCTAATATATCTATCTGTGTGAAATAGTTTAAATCCATATATTTGATATTCAGCTAATAGTTCTCTATTTTCTACATTCATCCACGTTTCGGTAAGTGCAATAATATCTATTTTTTCTGTGCAGACAAGAGCATTTAATTCGTTAATTTTATTTCTTAGACTTCTACTGTTAGTGTAATATACCCTAAGTGAATTGTTATTTTGCGGACCTTCTCTTTCCCTGATCGTTTTGCCAATTCCTTTCTCCCACAAACACGTACTTTTATTACCTCCTTCCTCCAAATCAATTCCCATACCTCTATCTACTAACAGTTTAAACCCAAACAAACACCTCTAACCACTTCTTCTAGCGAGTTCGCAACAGCAACAACCCCAGCTCTCGATAGATGCACCCCATCACGAGCATACATTTCATTTCTTCCATAGAAGTGTTCCCAGTTGTCTATGAAAGATATTGCATTTGATTTGCAATATCTTTCCAGCCGGCAATTGACACCAAGTGCCCTCGATATCCATTCATTTCCCACTCCCTTTCTTGGAAGAATGCCACATATGATCGGGATTCCTCCCTTGCTCCTAACTAACTCTATGGCTGTTTTATACCTCTGAATCAGTTCCTCACTCCTGACTCGACCAACATCATTTCCTCCCACGCTAATGCAAATAATGGGATTGTTCCCATTACCAGCCATAATATCATTCATGTTGTTTATAATATCACCAATGCCAGCTCCGGGATAGCAAACCCTTAACCTGTTCCCCCTATCTCTAGCACAAAACGTTCTATCCAAATACCTTATCTGGGAATCTCCCACAACTAATGTTTGCTTAGGTACTTCCTTTACTTTCTGAGGGGCCTGCGCTTCCTTTCTCTTCGTTGCTTTCCTACCCAACCCTACCTAACCTAGCCTAACCTATATTTATAGGTAAGGTTAGGTTAGGTAGCCAAAAAAAGCTAGGTTAGGTTAGGTTAGGTAGGTTAGGTAGACGAAAAAACATTAATTCATGAAAACTTGGCTTATTAGGCAAATAGGGCCTTGAATAGTAGGCTGAGAAGTGCGTTCTGGCTATTAGGTACGACATATATATATATATATATATATATGCAATTGACGATCACAAAACACTGATCATTTTATGCGGAAAATCCACAGAGAAATATGAAATGAGGTGAACGTTTCGGCTTTGTTAAAGCCTTTGTCAATTTAGAGTCAGTCTGGTGTTGACAAAGGCTTTAACAAAGCCGAAACGTTCACCTCATTTCATATTTCTCTGTGGATTTTCCGCATATATATATATATATATATATATATATATATATATATATATATATATATATATATATATATATATATATATATATATATATATATATATATATATATATATATGACAATGTCAGACCACATAGGAAAAATGAAACAGGAATTTCCTTAAGTACTTTCGTATATTAATACATCTTCAGAAGGATTGATTTTACAGATCGAGTACTGGACATAAATTGACAGGAGAGAATGGTGGAGTGAGGTGAGATACAATACGTGGACACTGCAGATGGCCAATTGGCCCATCTGATGCAGCCCATTGGCCCATCTGATGCAGCCCATTGGCCCATCTGATGCAGCCCATTGGCCCATCTGATGCAGCAACTACACACAGGCCAACACATAGATAATTATAGCATAAAATAGTAAATATATACAATGAATTAGTGAGACAAATGTGTTTCAATGATCCTACTTAAATCGCCCTCTAATTGATCTATTAAAAATGGATCTAAGTTATATAGACCACTGCTAATGTTCAAAATACTTTCTTTTGTGATCCGTATCAAAGCAGATTCAATTATGTTTCTGTTATAGGTACTTTTACAATTTGTTATTGAAGAAGCCATCTCCCAATCAATTTGGTGAGAATCTTCTGACAGATGAACAAACAAAGCAAACAAAGCTTTGCTTTCTTTGCTTTGTAAACGCTTTTTTTTGTTTGCTTTATATATATATATATATATATATATATATATATATATATATATATATATATATATATATATATATATATATATATATGCGAACAAGCCTGATGGTGGGTAGATTACAAATTCTTGAAGCAATTCACATATGAATAGAACAACCTACCATGAACACCCAAATCACGGAACTATTTACTCTACCCACCATGAGAGTAAGGACAAAACCAGAACATAAAGATGCCAATAACTAGCGTCAAACATTGTTATTTGCTTAGCTAAACGAACTAGAGGGTTCAGTTCCTGAACCGATTATGTGCCTCTGTAATCCTTTACACCACCGCCCACGGGATGGGTATGGGGTGCATAATAAAGAAAGAAATTGAATTGAATTGAATTGCCAACACAGAAGACACTGTTCAACATAACAGGCCAATTACACCTGATTAATCTTTGGGATAGGAGCTGCCTCGTATGGGCCAATAGGCCTTCTGTAGTTAACTTTAACATAAGAACATAAGAACAAAGGTAACTGCAGAAGGCCTATTGGCCCATTCGAGGCAGCTCCTATTCTATAACCACCCAATCCCACTCATATACTTGTCCAATCCGCGCTTGAAACAATCGAGGGACCCCACCTCCACCACGTTACGCGGCAATTGGTTCCACAAATCAACAACCCTGTTACTGAACCAGTATTTACCCAAGTCTTTCCTAAATCTAAACTTATCCAATTTATACCCATTGTTTCGTGTTCTGTCCTGTGTTGATACTTTTAATACCCTATTAATATCCCCCTTGTTATGTCCATTCACCCACTTGTAAACCTCTATCATGTCGCCCCTAACTCTTCGCCTTTCCAGTGAATAAGCTTTGTTAATCTTTCTTCATATGAAAGATTTCTAATTTGGGGAATTAACTTAGTCATCCTACGCTGGACACGTTCAAGTGAATTTATATCCATTCTATAATATGGCGACCAAAACTGAACTGCATAATCTAAATGGGGCCTAACTAGAGCAAGATATAGCTTGAGAACCACACCAGGTGTCTTGTTACTAACGCTGCGATTAATAAATCCAAGTGTCCGATTTGCCTTATTACGAACATTTATGCATTGATCCTTTTGTTTTAAATTCTTACTAATCATAACTCCCAGATCCCTTTCGCAATCCGACTTCGCAATCACAACACCATCTAGCTCGTATCTTGTAACTCTATCATCATTACCTAACCTCAGAACTTTACATTTATCAGCATTAAACTGCATCTGCCAATCCTTTGACCATTTCAAAACCCTATAAACTCTTTTACTCTTATGTTCTTATGTGCTTCGTCCCCCATTTATCCCCCTTGTTTTTACCTTTATTGAACTTATCACCTGACCCTGTACGGTTATAAACACGTCTAATGAGAGAAGCAAAGCTCTTCTTAGTACAAATTATGGAAACTCAAACCTTTCACTTCTTGCAGTTACAAATATAAAATACAAATATTTATTCAGGTAAAGTACATACATATAAGGTGAAACACAAAAGTTGATGGATTCATAGATAGGGCTAGTATATGGCCTCTGCTTCGCAAGCGGAGATGTTTCTGATGGGGGAGAAAGAAACAATTGCGCAGCGCGTCCCGCGGCTTTTGCGCGGGCAGTCTGGGGCCATATAAATACTGGGATAAAGAGGGGCTCTGCCCTCACTTCGCCTGCTCTCGCCGATGCCCTCGCAACTCACTCCCCGGACGTCCGACTACGCACGAGATGGACACCACGCCAGCTGCCTCGGTACTTGACCTCTTTCTCACGGACATTATGGGGCCCTCGACATCCCAGATTGATCCGGCAGGGGCCTCCTGCCCTAAACTTCTAACCCCAAGGTGAGGCTTTTCTGTTCAATTCTAGTCAGGACCTCCTCAGTGTGGCGTGTGCCTAGCGCTGTTCCCTCGCGGTCTGTGTGTGCTGCCTTAGCTAGTCCCCGGGCTTTCTGGTGTTAGCTTCCCGGGGGTGCAGGAGTGCTCTTTTGGGCCCGTATCGGGCGCTACGGTGCTGTGCTTGCTGTGTGGCTTTGCTTAAGGCCGGCGTGTGTTGGGCCGCGTCCCTAACGGCCTCCGTCCAGCCGTGCCCTGGGGGCCTGCAGCGTGTCGAGCCCTGGGGTGCGCCCTGCCTGGAGCCCTGAGGGCGGCCCGGCGTAGCCCTTGGCGGCGTAGCCCTTGGCGGCGTCGCCACGTGGCCAGGCGTGGATGGCTCTCTGCCCTTTGGGCACTGGCCTTGTGGCCCATGCCTTGCCGGCATCGACCACGTGTCTGGTCGACTGGGCGGGTTTAGGCGTCCTTCCTGCCTTTTCCTCGTGTGTTTCCTGTTGCCGGTCTGCTAGGTCTCCCTGGGCTGTTCCGAAGGGCCAGGTTTCCCTGAGTGAGGCCATGTGTTGCCGTCAGCGAAGGCTTGTGGCCAGGTTCCGGCCCTTCGTCCGGGCCTGCTCCGGGACACACGTCCTGGTCGTGCTGCCCACGTGGCACGGCGCTCTGTGGAGCGCCCGCCTGGGCTGTGTCTGCCCTTCCTGTTCCCTTATTTGGGTGCTAATCCACGTGGCTTTGCGCCGTGGCTTTCCCTCGTTCGGGGCTAGGGCTCCCCCTGCGCCCGTCTGGGCGCGCTGGTGTGGGCCCCCCCCCCCTTCGCCCTAGGCCATGAGTCACGCCTTGTGGCAATGCTTGGTGGGTGGGCCACGGGGATCCTTGGCGTGCGTGGTGCTTTCTCAGCTAGGCATGTTCGTCCACTGACGTCTCGTCCGGCCGGTGTAGCCCGGGAATTCGTCCCAGGCCACTTTGTCGGCCTGGAGTCCTCAGGTACGTTTTCCCCGGATGTGTCGCATGGCACGTTGTCCCCAGATGTCTGTCTGGCTGGTGTAGCCCGACAAGTTGTCCCAGGCGTTACGTCTGGCCGGCGTAGCCTGGTGCGTTAGCATCACGCTGTTTTCGTCGGTCCAGGGCCCCCCAGGCATGTGTCCAGTTCGCCTGCCAGGGTAGCCAGGACCGTTGCTCCCAGACCTTACGTCTGGCCAGTGTTGCCCGGCAGGTTGGTTCTCAGGCGCTTCCACCTGGCCGGTGTAGCCCGGTGCGTTCGTCACAAGTGCCTTGTCCGTCGTTGTACCACGGATTCCTTTCTCCGTTGCAAGTTCAGCGTTCGTCTGCCTGTCCGTCTTGCATCGTCGGGCATTCTTCAACATTGGAGTGGCCCGCTGGCGTTGGAGCACGGTCCTGCGATCAGCCTGACGACGTCTGCAGGCGTCCCGGATGCCGCTACGGTAGGTTTTTGTCTAACGGTAAGCGCCACAGGTCCAGGGTTCGGCGACGATGTTGCAGCCGGCAAGCCAGGAGGACTCGTCCCCCTCGTTGTTCGTTAAGTCCTCGCGCAGGTCTGCGTTAAGGGGCAGTAGCCCTGGACAGGGGTGG
This sequence comes from Procambarus clarkii, assembly GCF_040958095.1. Taxonomy (NCBI): domain Eukaryota; kingdom Metazoa; phylum Arthropoda; class Malacostraca; order Decapoda; family Cambaridae; genus Procambarus; species Procambarus clarkii. Next base: position 7,458,538 of record NC_091230.1, on the reverse strand, counting down.
TGGCCCTCACTGTTGCCCGGGGCCCAGTTTTTCTCAACAGGTGGCTGTGTCGAAACGTCGTCGGGAGGAGGCCTAGCCCCCCCCCCCCCTCCCCGCTTAGCCCTGTCCCTAAGCGTCCTCACTTAGTTGTTGTGAAGCCGGCTGTCGGGCGACTCATATTTATCGCTGTTAATTATTTATTTACACTCATTAACCTTATTTCTTCATTTTAGAATGGCGGCCAGGAGGTGCCCTTACGCTTAATCTCCCCCTGGATTTTATTCCTAGGCTTCTCCTCCTGCCCATGTTATTTTGGTAGCGCTTTATTGTTACTCTTGACATTTGAACAGGCCAGCTCCTCTTCGGGCCTGATGGTTCATTTTTCTCTACATGCCGATTATATATCCTTATTGGTACTTGCAGATTTCCCGTGTTATGCCTTGCCCTTATTCCTATAATTATGTTCTACATTTCAGCATTGTCAAGCCTCCTGCTTTCAGTATCCCCCAGATTCGCATTTCCAAGCAGCCTACCATAATTTACTCCTACTTTTGATGCTTTGCTCATGTTGCATGTTTATTTTACGTTTGCTGTGTTACAGTATGTTTGTTTCTCTTTTACCTTGCCTTACGTTGTTAAGTAAAGTCAGCCAGGTTGTGCCAGATGCAGTGTTATTAAGTAAATTATTAAGTAAAGTCAGCCAGGATGTGCTCTTTGCAGTATTCGCGGGCCCTTATTTTCATTTCACGTTTTCCTGGCCCTGCATTTTGCCTAGTTTCCTCAGATTTTTTTTTTTACAGTATTTTACACTTAGCTCTTGCAGTATTTTCATGTTACTTATTTGGTTATATTTATGTTTTGTTCTTGTAAAACTGTTAATTATTTATTATAGGGCGAAATGTTCCATTTAGCCTAGCATTTGCTATGTCCTTGTTTTTTCCTTGGTCGTGTCTACAGTTCGTTTGTCCTTTGCATCGTCGTCGTATTTTCAAAGCAGCTAGAATGTGTTAGATGCAGTATCGCGGGACCTCGCCTCTTGCTTTAGTTTCTGGCCCTGCTTTTATGTCTAGTTTCCTCTCAATTTTCCCCGTTTATGCTTAGCTCTCGCAGTTTATTTATGTTCTTCCCCCGGGTGCCCCCCCCCTCGGTTTCCGGTTCCATTTGTTGTTCTTTCCGCTTGTTGCTTCTAAGCTACTATGTATGGTCAGCAAGCATGTGCTAGCTGATGTTCCGAGGCTAAGCATGTGGTAGCTGTGTTGCGGGCCTCTTGCCCCTTGCTTTGTTTATTCATGCTACTGGTTAATTTTCTTCTCTTGATACCTGGTTGATACCTGGTTGATGGGGTTCTGGGAGTTCTTCTACTCCCCAAGCCCGGCCCGAGGCCAGGCTCGACTTGTGAGAGTTTGGTCCACCAGGCTGTTGCTTGCTTCTCTGTTTTTTTTTTTTTTCCTTTTGGTTGTTTAACTTTTGCTTCCGACTTTAAGTTATTAAGTAAAGTCATTAGGTCGTGCTAGTTGCAGCTCTCGGCCCCCCCCCCTCTTTTCTTTGGCCTCTTGCCTAGCTGGTTCCGGCCTACATGTAGAATTAGTTCTCTCTGCATTTATCCCGCAAGCTATGCTTCGCTCTTGTTACATAGTCTACAATTCCAGGTGTTTAGCTAGCGTTTTTCCTTTATGCTATTGGGTAATTTTAGCCGCATTGGGCTCGTTGCTGTGTCACGGGCTCACGCCCCTTGCTTTAAGTTATCTTGGACCTGGTTCGTCCAAGATAACGAACCCCTTTCGGCCCCTTCGAAGCCCCCCCCCCCCTTTCAAGAAGGGGGGGCTTTGTTGTGAGGGTATTGGACGACTTCCTCTTCGTCAGTTTCACTTTCGATGAGTGCCAGCGAAGCCTGAGGGTGTTCACCGCCCTATGCGAGCGATTGGGGGTCCCCTTGGCACCTCACAAGACCGAGGGCCCGTGCTCTTGCCTCACGTTCCTGGGGCTCGAGATTGACGCTCGTAGGATGGAAACAAGACTCCCTGAGGACAAGAGAACGAGGTACACGGCGGCAGTGGAAGTTGCGCTGAGCCTGGAGCGCATCCCCCTCCGGGACCTGCAGGCGATCATTGGCAAGTTGCAATTTGCCACCGCGGTAATCCTGGGCCTTCCTGCGTCGTCTGCACCTGCTCACGCGAGGGGCTCAGCGCCCCTCGCGCCTATGCCACTTGGATGCTGAGGCTAAGCTCGACCTCGTCGCCTGGCGCTCCTTCCTCACCGACTTCAATGGAGTAACAGTCTTTCCCCCAGATGGTGGATGGGTAAGCGCTACATCACTTTCAATGTGTGCAGATGCTTCTTCCAAGGGGTACGGCCTAACGCTAGGGGCGGCCTGGTTCAGGGGGACGTGGCCGCAGGTGTGGTGTAGGCTCAACATTGCTTTGCTAGAGCTCTACCCTTTCTACATGGGTATAGCACTTTTCGCCCCGGTATTGGCCAATAAGAGGCTGGTGTGCAAACCGGACAACAGTGCAGTGGTAAACGTGCTCACCTCACTCTCTGCTAGGTGCCCCCTATTAATGCAAATTGTCAGGCCCTTGACAGTGCTCTTATTAACTCATAACATTACACTCGTACCCTCCCACCTCCCAGGCAAATTAAACAGGGTTTGTGATGCTCTATCCCGCTTACAGACGCTGCCGCCCTTGTTTCTGCGAGATGCAGGCCTCGCCGAGACGCCGACAATAGTTCCCGCGCACCTCCTGCCCTGCAACTGTGAGGACCCTATTCAACTCCCTGCAGCCAGCGACGAGGCGTGCTTACCGGGCTAAGTGGGTGGAGTACGCCGCCTACGTCTCGGCAGGGCGGCGAGGAGAATGGCCCTTTGATGCTGCACCTTCGACCCTGGTGAACTTCCTGCAATCTCTGCTCTCGCGCGGCTTGGCTTTCCGTTCTCTGCATGCCTATCTAGCAGCCATCGCCGTGTTGGAGGGATCCATCACGGCAGTTCCTGGTCACTCAACTCCTCGAAGGGGCACGTAACTCCGCACAACGGGCCACTGCGCGGCGTCTCCCTGTGACGAGGAGCCTCCTGTATCGCCTGCTGCGGGCACTGGGAGGTGTTTGTAACTCTGCCTATGAGAAGTCTTGCTACAGGGCGCTCTTTTCCCTGGCTTTCCATGCCTGCCTACGCCTAGCTGACTACGCCCCGCATTCCTTTCGTATCGGCAGGGCCACCCAGCTGTCTCGGGACGGGCTCGCCCCATCAGAAATAATGGCAGTCAGTAGGTGGAAGAGTAGTGCTTTTACATCCTACGTCAGGCGGGACGTTGTTGCTCTGCCACTTTGAGTGTCTCTCGCGGCCAGCTGGCACTCGCCCTTCGGGGGAGGGTGGGTCCGGCCGCTGGTCTGCAGTGGGGGCGCAGCGCGGGTCCCCAAGTGTCCCGCTGTCCGCAGCTAATACTTTGCCCAGTCTAGGTGCTAGTAAGCCCTACTTTTAGTCAGGAACCCCTTCTCCTTATTCATTAGGTCTTTACGACCTCTTGGTCAGGTCCATTATGTGTTATGTGGTCTCTCACTTGTTAGTTACTCTTTGTGTCCTGCCTGTTATATCCTAGTGTTATATAATTACTACACATTTGCCCACGGCCTTAATTCTGAAACCAGTTAAGCTATTAGGTTTCTGCAGAATTCGTTTACCATGCCACTAGGCTAAGCTTATTCATCTTACTTACTACGGGTGTACCTTTTAAGTTAAATACTAGTCCTCGGACTTGGAATTGTTACTTTTGTTAATTCTTACTTTATATATCTATATGTTCTGCAGAATTTATTTTACCAATAAAATTAAGCCTCATTCTGTCAGTGTCTTTTTCCCCCTGATCAGAAAATACATTTCTGCGGTTGGAAGAAAACGCTCACTGAGTGGGGGACTTGTTTATTTTATAATAATAATAATAATTAATTATTTAAAACAAATAATTAATTAATATTAGTCATAATTAATGATTTAATAATTGATAATTCTTAAATGAGGAAGCCTAGTAGCTCATTATAACGAAAAAATAGATGATTAAAGTGGAATTAATTATGGTGACTAATAATGATTAGTGAATAACCATAAATTATTATACAGAAATAAAATTATTGGATAGCCGTTATAATGATTAAATCAAATACAATGAAGAGAGATCTCGTATTCTTGGCTTATCACTTTGGGGGTTCCGTCGGAGCACCCCCAACCCCGTTGAGGGCCAGCGGCGCGGAACCCCCACCCCTGAAGGGCGAGCGGAAGCTGGCTACTATAAGTAGGAACATGACAACTTGCTACCGTGGCCGTAAGCGTGCCCGTATGCCCGGAGAGGCCAATAAAAAACAATCAGGTTTTCCTGACTGAAAAAGGTACCATTCCGGGTCTACTAGACAGATGCTGCTAACAGACGCAGCTCGCTTGGTGGGCCGACGGAGCTCCATCTTGACGAGTAATGGAGCAGAGAGGCGGGATGGCCCACCGACTGTGCCCTGGGAGGAGTACCTACTGCCGGGTTTGCACTCCAAGCAGGGAGTGCTTTCCACCATGGCAAATGACTGGTCGATCCCGTGTATATCTTCGTCGTAGTAGCCCGCTCTCACAGAGACCAGTCCTGGAAGGCTGGCCCCAGGGCGGGTGTGGGAATGTGAACGCTGTCCACTCCGAGGCCGACTCCCCAGGGTCGACCCCTTGTCGGTCATTGTCGCTGTGGTGAGCCCCGCGGGTGTGGAGTGGAGGTGTCAGCTTAGAAGCGTGTCGGTCACCTCCCAGGATACCTCGCACGTTGGGCATGAGAGCCGTGGTCCATCATCACAGGTTTTCCTCGTCCTCGTTCTATTGTGGATCTGGAAGTATTAAAGCAGTAAGGGTGGGCAGGAGCTGGTGTGCAGAGGTAACGTGAAAAGCAAAGGCACGGGTGCGTGGGACCGACATCAAAGCGTACTGCTGGCAACTTAGGCTGCGAGAGTGGTGATAACTGGATGCGACACCTGTTGCGTAAGGCAGGAATGGGCAGAATTGAATGAAGCCCCAGCATAACTGAGTGGGGAACTGCGGGACCACTTACGCTCATCAAGACGAATTAGAATTGTAACGAAATTATTATTAAGAATGTAGAGAAAATGCGGTCTTCCCTTCTTCTCTCGTGAAATTTCTCGGCTGGGACACGCCATCTGTAGCCTTGGCAGCTGGACCATTGCAGATGCGGCATCTTCGGTTGGACGCCGCTAGATGTCAACTTCAGCAGCTGGGACATCGTCGGCTGGATACCTCCATCCGGAACCTCACCTGCTGGGTCATCGGCTGAAAACTCGTCAGCCGGGACATCCAAAGCTGGGCTAGGCCCCCCGGTGTCGTGCACATCTGGCACACCACCAGCTGGCCCAACAGCTGGGCCTCGCCCAGTGGCCGTAACACTATTAGCTGGGCCCTCAGCTGCGGGATCATCGGCATGTACTACGTCAGCCGGCACCTCAGCAGCTGGGTCTGGCCCGACAAACAAACAAACAATATATAATACATAAATTAGAAAGGAATATAAAGAATGACAAATGTAAAGAACAGAAATTGTATATAAATAATGAGAGTGACTGTGCATGCTCGGCTGCAATACCACCAGCTGAGCCTTCGGCTGCTATTATTAGCTACTAATAATTAATTGACAATACTCATAATAATGGGCCTAGGGCAAGCAAGCCTGGCCACGTGGGCGTCACCACCAGATCCAGCTGCGCTGCGCGTACCAGTGGAATTACAAGGAAGTGACTATTACGCTACGTATCCTCGCAATCTCAGCGATTATTCTAAGGTTGTATAATCTCTCTTGCGTGTTTAGGCAATTTGTACATTATATATATATATATATATATATATATATATATATATATATATATATATATATATATATATATATATATATATATATATATATATATATATATATATATATATATATATATATATATATATATATATATATATATATATATATATATATATATATATAATTATATATATATATATATATATATATATATATATATATATATATATATATATATATATATATATATAATTATATATATATAAGTATATATATGCAACAATGATCACAAAAACACTGATCCAAGTATGCAGAATAACCACATATGAAAAAATAGAAAATGCTTAACGCGTTTTCGGCTAATTCGCCTTCATCAGAGCAAAGTAGAATCAAATTGGATTCTACTTTGCTCTGATGAAGGCGAATTAGCCGAAAACGCGTTAAGCATTTTCTATTTTTCATATGTGGTTATTCTGCAAGTATATATATATATATATATATATATATATATATATATATATATATATATATATATATATATATATATATATATATATATATATATATATATATATATATGTCGTACCTAGTAGCCAGAACGCACTTCTCAGCCTATTATGCAAGGCCCGATTTGCCTAATAAGCCAAGTTTTCGTGAATTAATTATTTTCCAACTACCTAACCTAACCAAACCTAACTTTTTCGGCTACCTAACCAAACCTAACCTATAAAGATAGGTTAGGTTAGATAGGGTTGGTTAGGTTCGGTCATATATCTACATTAATTTTACCTCCAATAAGAAAAAATGACTCATACATAATGAAATGGATAGCTTTATCATTTCATAAGAAAAAAATTTGAGAAAATATATTAATTCATGAAAACTTGGCTTATTAGGCAAATCGGGCCTTGCATAGTAGGCTGAAAAGTGCGTTCTGGCTACTAGGTACGACATATATATATATGTATATATATGTATGTATATATATATATATATATATATATATATATATATATATATATATATATATATATATATATATATATATATATATATACATATATATATATATATATATATATATATATATATGTATATATATATATATATATATATATATATATATATATATATATATATATATATATATATATATTTATATATAGGAAGGGAGTACCACCTCTAGCTGGAAGAAGGGGGACCCATAGCCTCGGAGGAAACCACGCATAACGCATTAGAGGGAATGTTTAGATCCCCTCCAATACAGTTTCTGTGTGCTTTTCTCCTACCACCCCCTTCCTTGAATATTTTTTGTGCTTTATTATGCATTTGATGGTTACAAGATATACATGGGTTGATACAAAAATAATAATGCAAAAAGGTGCTTAAAGGTTATGGATCTCTTGAAGAACACAACAATGGGAAACATTGATGAATGTCACAGATGGGTTCGATCATTGTTGCAAGTCAAACACTTCTTCGAATTCCTCTGAAGTTGGACTAGTGCCCAAGACGCAACAGGCATTTCCCCTCTGAATCGCAACACTGAGGCGCTGGAACAAGAAACTTTTTGCTCTCTGGTCTTTTGTAGCGCTGATCAATTTGTCCCCCAATTCCTTCAGGAACTTCAATGCACAATGCATTATATATATATATATATATATATATATATATATATATATATATATATATATATATATATATATATATATATATATATATATATATTTATATATATATATATATATATATATATATATATATATATATATATATATATATATATATCTCTTCAATGCACAATGCATTATATATATATATATATATATATATATATATATATATATATATATATATATATATATATATATATATATATATATATATATATATTATATATATATATATATATATATATATATATATATATATATATATATATATATATATAATTTTACTTTTGTCCAACAGAGTAGCCACATGTGTGGAGTGTCGACATTGAAAGCTGCCAAAAATAAACCTGTTTCATTTAGAAGTTTGGATGAAACCGGCATAAGCATGGCTTCCTATCGACATGGAATTATTCTTGATGCATTAAATATGTATCAGGGAGAGCTCTACAGTTATGCCTACTATTTGCAAATGAACCGTTTACAAAATGTGACCTTCATATGCCAGGATATCATCTGTAAATACTGGCCATGGGCTTTAAAGGTTTCATCAAGAGAACAGAAGTTCTCAGTTGGGTAAGGAAAGCCTTTTTTTAGGAGTCTTACATGCCAAAGGACATTCTTGGTATTGTCAGGTAAATAATCTAATACTGCAATAATATTTTGAATTTGTTTTACTGTAAGTTGGAAAATATAATTTCTTTTAAACTCTTATATGTAAGGATTTATCTATGTTAAATGCAAATTGTTAATACAGTAGATAGTTTTTAACAAACATTATGCTATTATGTCAAAAGTTTTGTATGGAGGGCGGTGGCAAGAAGGAAGTGGCCTGACATCTGGGGAGGAGGCAGAGCAAGTATTTTCCTACCTTTCAACATATAACAACAACACTAAGAACATGCTTAAAGCTGGTATGTGTTATTTTTTGTTTAATAAAGTTCTAAATTTTGTACCTTTCAATCAAATCAGTACAATGGTAATATTTGATGGTTATATATATCCAAATAATGTTATAAAATAATATAAGAATATAGGAAACTGCAGAAAGGCATTTTGGCTTATATAAAGTAGCATTATACTCATATGCAACCAACATATACATGTATAATCCTTGTTCGAAAAATCAAGTTGTCCCAGTTTTTATAGTTTCTTTCACATCCTTATATTTTTAATCTTATTACTCTACCACTATTTTTGAGCTCTTTGTTTCCTCTGAAATAACAATGAATTCATTCCACTTAAGACAGCATCAATATCATCATCCTTTTACTTTCCAATCAGTATTTTGTGACACACAGTATTAAGATGTCAATGAAACTAAATCTATTTCCACAGAGCGTACAGAAAAACTGACAGAGGCGGCACTCTTTTGGAATCACAGAAAAATTAATGGAATGCCTCGGGCATTAGTTGCCAGATTCAGAAAGGTAGTAACATATGAATTGTTCTATACAAGGAAAATATAGAATTATATATAAATATACAATTGTTCTATACAATGAATCAAGTGTATATACATGTTTTTATTTATCTTTAATCTTATTATAAGACACTAATGGTAATTTTTTATCACAGACAAAGTAAAATTGGATAAAAACCCACTTGTGTATTTGTGAAATTTATGTAAAGAATTACACCAAGTCTTTCACACACTCCTTGGTGCTTTGTCAAGATCTGAATCTGAGAAACACATACTCAGACCTTGACAAAGCACTAAGGAGAGTGCAAAAGACTTTGTGTAAGTCTGAACATAAATTTTACAATAAATATGATCGCATTTATTTTTAAATAGGCCACAGAGATAGCTGAATCAGTTTCAAATGAGATTCACAGGTTTAATGTCCCAGAATCTGTTATTGAGAAATGGAGATCAGAATTACTGATCATTGCAAGATCCTTAAATAACAGATCCTCTGCCAACAACATTGAGCATACTATCGAGGCATATGGAGAGAATATAAGGCATCGCAAAAATCAGATTACCACTTATGCAGGTAGACATTCATTGCTTTTTTGTTTGTTAACTGAAACCTAAACATTAATACAGTACACAGTTGTTAAATTAGTTTTTCTATGTAAAACACTATTGGTGCAAGTCAAATATTTGATAACAACCTGAAACTTTACAGTTTCATCTAAAATGAGAGCGGTATTGAGAAACAAAAATGAAGTTGAGAAAAAAAACTACGAGATCTCATTTTGTCTGAAGGTTGGATTTGTCATTTTGTCGGATTTGTATGAAGCAGATGTTTTAACTGGCATCCTTCCATGGCACAATTTATTGCTTCATCAAAACACAAGTGGTATTTACACAAGATCTAATGATTCATTAGTTTTCTCAGCATTTTCAAATATATATATATTATTTGTGTTAATTGTACTTTTATATATGGAAAGACTGCAATACCATTAAATTGAGTTTGTTTTCTAAAGGTAAATTTTATAGGTACAATTTTTAATGATGTTTAATTCACAAATGATTCCCATTATTATAATTTGTCAATCACATACTGTATTTTCATTTTGCATTATAGTGTCCCTGACTGAAAAAAGAAGTGCAGTGGAAAAGTTTGAGCTCCAGAAGAGATGTAGAGAGGAGGAATCACTAACCATTCAAGAAATGATAACATGGTTACAGTACTACATAAAGAAAAGTGACAAACCATCCGAGTATATTCAAGAATTACAATGTGATTCTTTCCCTTCATGTCTCTGCAAGGTAAAAATTCAAAATACTTTTTGCAATTTAGATCTTCAAAACACCCAACTCACTTAAATGTGTTCAATTAGTAAGAGAAATATTGCCATCACCTTTCAAATTTCAACTATAAAACATTTCCATTTTCAAGAGTGGTACTGTGGAGAATATATTTTTAATTATTATTTGTATCATTCTGTTTTACTTAATCTATACTTTTATATATTTGCATTACATACAACTAAAGAGGTACAGTATATATTTGACCCTAAGATGTTTTAAATATTATATTCCAGGATTCTAACACATACACCATTGAAAACCCAATTCTGTCAGAAGAGAAACGTGGATTATTGGCTCTTCTCAAGCAGGGTCAAAAGCAGTGTGCTGACAAGCTTACTGAAGCCAAACATTTATTTAATTCCTACCAGCCAAATGAGGTCTATGAGCCTTTCTTGGAGCTCTTAGAAAGTGATGAACATGAAGACATGTATTTACAAAATGAATAGATACAAATGAACAAATCCACAAGGGCCATGGTGAGGGTTCGAACCTATGTCCGAGAGGATCCCACACGAGCCTTAATGGACTGTTACGACATGGCAAAAGAATTCCAACCGGGAGTTCAACTGACCTCAATCATAGATTCGAGGCATCACGCTATTGTGATTTCTGTGTTTAACAAATAAATACAAGATAGGTTTAACAAATAAATACAAGATAGGCTCTTCAATTTTTAAATTTTTCCATATAAACTTACTTACTATTGTCCTGTTGCTTCTTGGGGCTGCATTAGGGGCCTCGCCTCTTGCCCGGGGTGTGGGCGTACCGGGCGCACGCCCGCCTCTGAGGGCCTCCTGCAGGCGGCGAACGGGACCGGGGACCACGTGGGGAGCACGCGCAGGGCTCCCCCCTGTCCTGTCCCGGCTGCTGATGTTCCGGCGGAAGTGGTTCCCGCCGATGATCCAGCAGCCTAAGGCTCAGCTGACGGTGTCCCAGCAGAGCATGCCCTTTCCCGCCCTCAGTGCCGTGCCCGGGAGTGCGTGTCGTGCTATGCACGTGTGGGTCTCCCTGCACGAGGGCGGGCGGCGCCACACCTGGTGGTGTTGCCCGCGTGGCCTGGCCCAGTTTATTTATTTCGTTATTTATTTATTTACTTAATTATACATATACAAGACGATCCATTGGGATTGCGAGGATACGTAGCGTAATAGTCACTTCCTTGTAATGCCACTGGTACGCGCAGAGCAGCTGGATCTGGTGGTGACGCCCACGTGGCCAGGCTTGCTTGCCCTAGGCGTGGTCCTTGGGGGCTCTGCTTCGCCCCTTGCCCCGGTGGGCGCCCGGGCACGAGGCGTGCACGTGCGGGCTCTTAATTAACGCCCAGGGGCGGGCGGCGCCACACTGGTGGCGTCGCCCATCTGGCCGCCCCTCCAATTACTAAGATTCTTTCCTACGAGAAAGATTAAGTTTTCTTGATGCTAATCTCCTACTTTAATAAATTCGAGATTTACCTCAGTTCCGAAGAATCGATTCAGCCGAATCCAGCCAACTATTCTTTATTAGTGTTATCCTTTATAGTTATTATTATTATTATTATTTTTATTATAATCATCATTAATCTATTCTTTATTATTGGATAGAGAACAACTGCTGTATCCCATTACTCGATGTCGTATAACTGAGCAGTGCGCAAGCGATTGTTAATCTCTGGCTGGTTCGTCGCCCTTACTTTTGTCATTCTTCATTGATATTATTCTTTACTATTTATTATTTATAATTAATTATTCACCCAGCCGCTGAAGTTCCGGCTGGCTCGGCCCAGCCGATGATCCAGCAGCTGAGGCTTCAGTTACTAAGAATCTTTACTTTAAGAAAAGGTTAAGTTTTCTTTATGCTTATATTATCTTTATTAAGATCAAGAATTCCTTTGGTCCCGAAGATTCGATTCGTTTTCATCTTTATTGTAATTATTATTAACCCAGCTGTTGAAGTTCCGGCTGGCGAGGTCCCAGCCGATGATCCAGCAGCTGATGTCCCCAGCTGCTGAAGTTCCGGCTGACGAGGTCCCAGCTGAAGATCCAGCAGCTGGCGCTCCAGTTAATAAGAGTCTTTACTTTAAGAAAGAACAGCTTTCTTTATGCTTATATTATCTTTAGTAAGTCAAGAATTACTTCAGGCCCGAAGATTCGATTCAGCCGAATCCTGTCAATTGTTCCTTAGTATTGTTATCCTTTAGTGTTATTATTCTTTAGTGTTATTATTCTTTAGTGTTATTATTCTTTATTATATTCGTTCCCCCCTCCCCGGTGCTTATTATTTTGGGATAAGGAACAAAGAATGTACCACATTACTCGATGCTGTATACACTAACTGAGCACACAAATGAGGTCTCAATTATTATTCAGTCATTATTTCTGGTTATGTCTATTCACTTTCCCTGTTTATTTTTATCCTCATATTCAATTATCCATACTGGTTATTATAATTTCGCTACTTATTTGTTTTTCCGCTGATGTGATCCCTGCCGATGATCCAGCAGCTATTGGCTCAGCTGCCTTCGGGCCGGGCACAGCTGCTGATGTACCGGCTGACGTGGATACGCTGCCGATGACCCATGGAGCTGATGGGCCAGCTGAGCGTGCCCCCTGGGGGCCACGCCCAGCCCCCCCCCTCCTGGGGCAGCCGCTGATGTTCCGGCTGTTGTGGTCCCAGCCGATGATCCAACTGCTGATGGCACAGCTGGCGGTGTTCCAGCTGAGCATGCCCCCGGGGGCCAAGCACAGCTGCTGATGTCCCGGCTGATGTGGTCCCAGCCGATGATCCAGCAGCTGATGGCCCTTCCGGTGGTGTTCCAGCTGAGCATGCCCCTGGGGGCCAAGCACAGTTGCTGACGTTCCGGCCGATGTGGTCCCAGCCGATGATCCAGCAGCTGATGGCCCAACTGGGGGTTTTCCAGCTGAGCATGCCCATGGGGGCCAAGCACAGCTGCTGAGGTTCCGGTTGACGTGGTCCCAGCCGATGATCCAGCAGGTGGTGGCCCAGCTGGTGGTGTTCCAGCTGAGCATGCCCCTGGGGGCGAAGCAAAGTTGCTGATTTTCCGGCCGATGTGGTCCCAGCCGATGATCCAGCAGCTGATGGCCCAGCTGAGCATGCCCCTGGGGGCCAAGCACAGTTGCTGACGTTCCGGCCGATGTAGTCCCGGCCGATGATCCAGCAGCTGATGGCCCAGCTGGGGGTTTTCCAGCTGAGCATGCCCATGGGGGCCAAGCACAGCTGCTGAGGTTCCGGCTGACGTGGTCCCAGCCGATGATCCAGCAGCTGATGGCCCAGCTGGTGGTGTTCCAAGCTGAGCACGCCTCTGGGGGCCGAGCACAGCTGCTGACGTGCCGACTGTTGTGGTCCCAGCCGATGAGCCAGCAGCTGCAGGCTCAGCTGACGGTCTTACAGCTGAGCATGCCTTGTAATTAATCACTGTGATTATTGTTAATTAATTGTTTGCAGTTGTTTAATTATTATTTATATGCTGCCGGTGACCCAGCGGCTGAAGGTCCAGCCGAGCAAGCCCATATAATCACCCATTATTATGAGTATTGTCAATTAATTATTAGTAGCTAATAATAGCAGCCGAAGGCTCAGCTGGTGGTATTGCAGCCGAGCATGCACAGTCACTCTCATTATTTATATACAATTTCTGTTATTTATATTTGTTATTCTTCATATTCCTTTCTAATTTATGTATTATATATTGTTTGTTTTTTTGTCGGGCCAGACCCAGCTGCTGAGGTGCCGGCTGACGTAGTACATGCCGATGTTCCCGCAGCTGAGGGCCCAGCTGGTAGTGTTTCGGCCACTGGGCGAGGCCCAGCTGTTGGGCCAGCTGGTGGTGTGCCAGATGTGCACGACACCGGGGGGCCTAGCCCAGCTCTGGATGTCCCGGCTGACGAGTTTTCAGCCGATGACCCAGCAGCTGAGGTTCCGGAAGGAGGTATCCAGCCGACGATGTCCCATCTGCTGAAGTAGACATTTAGCGGCGTCCAACCGAAGATGCAGCATCTGCAATGGTCCAGCTGCCAAGGCTACAGATGGCGTGTCCCAGCCGAGGAATTTCACGAGAGAAGAAGGGAAGACCGCATTTTCTCTACATTCTTAATAATAATTTCGTTACAATTCTAATTCGTCTTGATGAGCGTAAGTGGTCACACAGTTCTCCACTCAGTTATGCTGGGGCTTCATTCAGATATACCCATTCCTGCCTTACGCAACAGGTGTCGCATCCAGTTATTACCACTCTCGCAGCCTAAGTTGCCAGCAATACGCTTTGATGCGGGTCCCACGCACCTGTGCCTTTGCTTTTCACGTTACCTCTGCACACCAGCTCCTGCCCACCCTTACTGCTTTAATACTTCCAGATCCACAATAGAACGAGGACGAAGAAAACCTGTGATGATGGACCACGGCTCTCATGCCCAACGTGCGAGGTATCCTGGGAGGTGACCGACACGCTTTTAAGCCGACACCTCCACTCCACACCCGCGGGGCTCACCACAGCGACAATAACCAACACGGGGTCGACCCTGGGGAGTCGGCCTCGGAGTGGACAGCGTTCACATTCCCACACCCGCCCTGGGGCCAGCCTTCCAGGACTGGTCTCTGTGAGAGCGGGCTACTACGACGAAGATATACACGGGATCGACCAGTCATTTGCCATGGTGGAAAGCACTCCCTGCTTGGAGTGCAAACCCGGCAGTAGGTACTCCTCCCAGGGCACAGTCGGTGGGCCATCCCGCCTCTCTGCTCCATTACTCGTCAAGATGGAGCTCCGTCGGCCCACCAAGCGAGCTGCGTCTGTTAGCAGCATCTGTCTAGTAGACCCGGAATGGTACGTTTTTCAGTCAGGAAAACCTGATTGTTTTTTAATGGCCTCTCCGGGCATACGGGCACGCTTACGGCCACGGTAGCAAGTTGTCATGTTCCTACTTATAGTAGCCAGCTTCCGCTCGCCCTTCAGGGGTGGGGGTTCCGCGCCGCTGGCCCTCAACGGGGTTGGGGGTGCTCCGACGGAACCCCCAAAACTAATTAGAGATGTCACTTCACTGTATTTGATTTAATCATCATTATAACGGCTATCCATTAATATTATTTCAGTATAATAATTTATGGTTATTCACTAATCATTATTAGCCACCATAATTAATTATCCACTTTAATTATCTATTTATTCGTTATACTGAGCTAGTATGCTTCTTCATTTAAGGATTATCAATTACTTAATCACTTATGAGTATTAATTAATTATTTGTATTTAATAAATAATTAATTATTATTATTATTATAAAAATAAATTAAGTCCCACTCTGTGAGCGTTTTCTTCCAACCGCAGAAATAGTCACTGCTTTTCTCAAAAGCGGTGAAGTTCTGCGGGGAAGGAAAACGTATTACCATGATTTTGTGTCTAACCGACTATAAGTAGCGCGCGCGCATCGAGTGGGGTACTTAAACGCGCGCGCGCCGACTCGGCGACCTCTTGCTCGCCTCCTCCTCGCCAGTACACTACAAAACGCCCACCCTCCTCCCGGGAAACCCGCATACTAATTCAAATTAAAAAACATATTGGAAATAATAGCTAGGCTAACCTAACACAATGACATAACATAACACATCTTTATTTGTAATTTTGTCACAAGCTGATTAAATGATATTTTTTACCTGCTAGTATGCTGGCTGGGGTCGATCTTCCAGGCATATATTTTTTTTTTTTTGAGATATATACTAGAGTTGCTACATTCTTGTACAACCACTAGTACGTGTAGCGTTTCGGGCAGGTCCCTGGAATACGATCCCCTGCCACGAAGAATCGTTTTTTCATCCAAGTACACATTTTACTGTTGCGTTAAACAGAGGCTACAGTTAAGGAGTTGCGCTCAGTAAATCCTCCCCGGCCAGGATACGAACCCATGACATAGAGCTCGCGGAACGCAATGCGAGTGTCTTACCACTACACCACGGAAACTGAGACTATTTATTTAACTGACTTGTGGTTTTAATGATGCCGCAGTAAAAGGATTTGTGACAGACATTGTACTGCTTTCTGTATCATCTACCTATTACAAGTACCAATACAAATACAATTATTTATTCAGGTAAAGTACTTACATACAAGGTAAGATACAAAAGTTTATGGATTTATAGATAGAGCTAGTACATACAATGCCTAAAGCCTTATGCAAAGCATTTTGGGCAGGAAAGACACTAAAACTAAAACTTAATACTAATAGATATTAAAGTATAAATTGTGTTGAGAAAAAATAAGAAAAAAAATGGAAAAAAAGGGAGGGGGGGGGGGGGTGAAACATGGCAGAAAAAAAGCAAAATACAATTTGGTCAACAAACAACATTGTTTTAAATAGAAGAGATGGGTTGACATTTTGGGGGTGAGATAGGTTACATTGAGTTAATTAGGTAGTACATAGTTTTTAACTATGGTTGGGAGAGGTACAGTCTTTAACATAATTGGGAAGGTCATTCCACATTCGAGGTCCCTTGATTTGTAAATCATTTCTAGTTTGACTAAGTCCTACTCTTGGAATATCAAATAGGTATTTGTTTCTGGTGAGGTGCTCATGGGATCTTTTACAACCTTCTAGGAAGCTTATTATAAAAACCATCATTGATAAAAATAACATGCTGCGTTCTAAAAACGTATTGGAATGTGTATACCAATATGCAGTAAAATATATTCTTCCTACACATAACAAGCAAAACTTTAATACTGTAACTAGTTTTTGAAATTTATTTGACTAAACAGCAATGAAACATTTGCATTCTTTTCAATTAGTAAAATATTACATATGAAGGAATTATTTACATAAATACCGAGAAAACTTTACATACCATGCCCGAATCTAGGATCTTCTTCTTGATAGTAGGTGCAGTTTGCATGAATGATTTGTTCTCCCGATGACTGCAAAATCTAGGATCACGTGTGTTATTGTTTTTGAACGAATGCGCCCATGATCACATGTTTACATTCACTGCGATGAAACTAACAACTTGTAATTTTATACAGCTTTTTATATCAACTGTTTTACTTAAATTATTTTCTGTTATAGGTTCTAAATATAACTAATATTTGCTTCTTTCTTATGCCATTTGTAATTAATGTCATAAAGCTTTACCATCTGAATGCACCAAACTGTGCCTTTTCATATTTCCAAACTGAAGTCGAACACCCGAAAATGAATATATCCATGAAAACTGAATCACGTCCAACTATTTGGAGAATTGTTAGTTTTTTTCCCTACTGATATGTCTAGTTTGTGTCATATAAGTATTCATCCAGAGGGTTGGCAAATATTGGTGAAACAGCTTACCCGCCGAAGGATAAAAGTCAAACATCTGTTAACTTTTCTTTTAAAGTACTGTATAGCTGGAAAATATCAAGGCAAACCTTCGACAATCTGCCGATTTCCTTTCCTCTTCAAGACTACTATTGTTAGTGTCTGTCACGGTAAACCTATGTAAAATCGGAAAAGTTTTTTTCAACGGGACCCTGCACTGCATCAACAGCGTTGATGTTGGGAGACGCTTTGCTTCGTGGTTGATGGATTAATATTTGACTGTTGGTCAGGACTTGAGCATTGTTAATTACAGTTACACTCTATGGGAGCATTAGACGGTCAATGGTCGTCGTTTTTCTTTATGATAGGTTCAGTTTATTGTTTAGTCGCGGGAGACATCTCCTGTCAGGCAGGGTGCGATCGCACCTCCACAAATCTCCAGTTTAAAAAAAAAAATGTTTATTCAGGTAAGGTACATACATACAAGAGATTTTACATAAATTGATGGAGTTATAGATAGAGCTAGTACATATAATGCCTAAAGCCACTATTATGCAAAGCGTTTCGGGCAGGAAAAACATTAATGACTAAAACTTAATACTAACTGAGAATAAAGAATAAAATGTGTTGAGAACAAATAAAAATAAAGATAAAAGGGGGGAAACATGGCTGAAAAAGCAGCACAAATACAATTAGGTCGACAAACAGCGTTGTTTAAAAAAACAGACATGGGTTGACAATAGAGGGGTAAGGTAGGTTACAAGGAATTTATTAGGTAGTGCTTCGTTTTTATCTTAAACTGGTTGAGAGAGGTACAGTCTTTAACATGGTTGGGAAGGTCATTCCACATTCTGGGTCCCTTGATTTGTAGAGCACTTCTAGTTTGATT
This sequence comes from Procambarus clarkii, assembly GCF_040958095.1. Lineage (NCBI taxonomy): Eukaryota > Metazoa > Arthropoda > Malacostraca > Decapoda > Cambaridae > Procambarus > Procambarus clarkii. The sequence continues at coordinate 7,440,128 of NC_091230.1, read as the reverse complement.
AAGTCGTACTCTTGGAATATCAAAATAATAGTAGTCTCTGTGGTGTAGTGGTAAGACACTCGCCTGGCATTCTGCGAGCGCTATGTCATGGGTTCGTATCCTGGCCGGAGAGGATTTACTGGACGCAAATCCTTAACTGTAGCCTCTGTTTAACGCAACAGTAAAATGTGTACTTGGATGAAAAAACGATTCTTTTCGGTGGGGATCATATTCCAGGGACCTGCCCGAAACGCTATGCGTACTAGTGGCTGTACAAGAATGTAACAACTCTTGTATATATCTAAAATAAAAAAAGGAATTTATTTCTGGTGTGGTGCTCATGGGCTCTGTTACAACCTTCGATGAAGCTTTTGAGGTCAGGATTGGCATTACAGTTCAGCGTTTTATATATGTATAATACACATGAGAGAATGTGCAGTGACTTAATATCTAACATATTCAGAGATTTGAGTAGGGGTACCGAGTGCTGTCTGGGGCCAGAGTTGGATATTGTCCTAATAGCAGCTTTGTATTGAGTAATTAGAGGACGTAAATGATTTTGGGTAGTAGAACCCCAAGCACAAATACCATAATTGAGATATGGATAGATGAGAGAGTAATAGAGCGTCACCAGGGCATGGCGGGGTACATAATATCTGATCTTAGAAAGAATGCCAACAGTTTTTGAAACTTTTTGATATATTTAGAATGTGTCCCTGGAAATTCAGCTTGTGGTCAATGAGAATGCCAAGGAATTTACCATGTAATTTGTTACAAATTTGGGTATTGTTAATTCTGAGATTTATTTGATTAGAGGATTTATTGCCAAAAAGAATATAGAAAGTTTTGTCAATGTTAAGGGTGAGTTTGTTGGCAATTTGCCACAGATGGACTTTATTTAGTTCAGTATTTACTGTGGCATTTAGAGCAAGGGGGTCAGGACTGGAGTAAATAAAGGTTGTGTCGTCAGCAAATAGAATAGGTTTGAGGTGTTGGGAGGCATTTGGAAGGTCATTAATGTAGATGAAAAAGAAGAGAGGGCCAAGTTTGCTGCCCTGAGGAACACCAATGTTGATGGGTAGGGTAGGAGAAATTGAATTATTCACAGAAACATACTGGAGCCTGTCAGTAAGGTAAGATTTGAGGTATTGCAGGGAGTGTCCTCTGACTCCATAATGATGTAATTTAAGAAGAAAGTTTTGGTGGTTGACAGTGTCAAAAGCCTTGCAGGTCCACAAATAACCCAACAGGGAACTCACTTTTATCAAGAGCTGCATGAATCAAGTTAATCATACTAATAAGTGCATCGTTAGTGCTTTTTTGGGGTCTGAAGCCATATTGACAAGAGCAAAGTATATTGTGTTTGGCTAGATAAGAGTAAAGCTGCTTGTAGATTAGTTTTTCAAATATTTTTGACAAGTTAGGCATGATTGATATAGGTCTGTAGTTGTTAACATCTGTGAGATCACCACATTTGTGGACAGGGGTTACTCTCGCTCTTTTAGCATATTTGGAAAGGTTTGGAGTTCAAGTTACTTGTTGAAGAGCAGTGCAATAGCAGGGGCTAAAGATCTGGAGGCTTTTTTGTAAATTAAGGTTGGTATTTCCACAAGGGCACTAGACTTGGTTTTAAGGGAAAGGATTATCTCATTAACGTCAGTGGAATTAGTAGGCTTCAGGTATCATCTATTGATACTGGTAATGGCTCAGAGAGGGCCTCCACATACGGGCTATTCATGGCCCTTCCACCTTTTGGGTGGCTTAATCTTCATCAATCATCAATCAATCAACCTATTGTTTAGTGGCCAGTACTATTCAGTTTATTGGCCAGTGCATTGGCATCAGTTCTCATTGACGAACGAGCAAAAATTAGAAGGATTTAAATCGTAATTTAAATAGTTATATCATCCCTTCTTTCCTTTGAATGTCAGTGACTGTGCTTCTGCTATGCTTAATTGCCTTAAAAGAGCCCAATTTTCATGATACCTTAAATTATAAAGGCAAAATTTGTGCTGAGTATACTAGTATACGCAAAATTGACTGAGTGTCCGCAAAAATTAAGAAAGAAAACAGCACACCTGTTACATTAAAGAAAACTAATTCATCGTTTCGGGGAGAATATTCTAGGGAGGGCGGCCGGTACCTGTAACAGCCCGATAAGTGCAATTATGTACTAAATACGTAAGTATGATAATGTACTTATTACATTTAGTATTAAAACGTACTGTCTATTCGGAGGATGGGTTGATATATGCCATAGGGCCCTATAGATGCCTACGTGACTTTGTGCATGATCTCTCAAGGATCCAGAAGCTTCTAGAAGGATTTCTTAATTGAAAAGCTTCTGGAACATGATTCGATTTCCGGTAGGGATTATAAATCAAATCCTTAATAAGAATCAATAGTACTATCAAATACTACTTATAATCTTTAAATCCTATATCTAATTATATTATAATCACATCTTATCTCAATCATATGTCTAGACTGTAAAAATAATCAATCAATATTCATTGAAAGCTACCCCCCTCTCAAGGGAGAGGGAGGGGCAACTCAGGGAGAGAAGCGCCCACCACACCCCACGGCACTACGCGTTTGTTTACAACAGAGTGAACAGCAGTGACGGATCCTTAGCGAACATTACTTAGCTCAGGACACCTTATCTAATTATCTTTATCACCAGTGAACACACTCTAGAACTGGGGGAGTGCTGGACAATATATCTACAAGGAAAATTCCTAGAACATTTATATCTACATAAGAGTGTATTATGGAGCACACAGTGATACTGCCTCCACCTCCACTATCATCTTTCTGCAATGCAGTTAAAGTAAAATCACATAGCAACGCTACAAGAACAATCTACAGCAAAGCTGTTATATAAAATATCGTGCCTAAACTCGACAAGGAAGGTGTATTAATTAGCCAATTGTATGACTTTAATATCCTATAAGTCTGTCTGTCGGTTATAAAGTGAGGCACGCCTCATATTTCAGTAAGTTTATTAATATTGTAGTGCAGCAGTTGAATCTTTAAGCTCCAAACCTCATGAGCGTCCATTGTGTAAGAAAAGATTCAGTCATGATATATAAACAAAAACTCATGAGTGTCCATGGTGTGGGAAAAGATTCAGTCAGGCTGACTGTACCTCATCATATAAATTGAATATAAATACATCTGCATATATACTTGAATATATAAATTAAGTTAACAATTGCTTACTTAGTTATTTTTAAGTTATCATATAAGTTCATTTAATTGAATATAATTTCTAGTACTTAGATTACATTTAAGGTCATTTATCATACTTATACAATTTAAATTTTTATTTGTAGTATAAGAATATATTGGCTGTTAACAGTTATGGTGCTAGGCTAGACTATGTATGTTTAAATCTCTGATTTAAACAGAGCCAGTGTTCAGTCATTGAACTGAATTTATTAAATCTTATCCTTGTATAAAATACAAGCTGATGTGAGATACCTGTCGGCAGGTGGACTGTGGATCTTCAATCAACCTATCAACTAATTATTCACCCCAACTGCCCCTTACAGCCCACAATCTGTCATTAGGAAAAGAGGAGCTAGGATGTACGACCCTAGCTAGAGATTTTAGTTGAATTAATTTGCAGACAGTAATTTTTAATTTAGTTCAGTACAAGTCCCTGGTAATGCCAATCTTATATTCAGAGAGAACGACAGAACAAGAACCTGCCTTAAAACAGCAGTAATGGACTAACATTATGTTCCTCCCCGAGGCCAGTGTTCACACTCACTCTATTACAGTTTGTATAATGGTGGGACCATCACTACCACAAACCTTTACCTGCTGATAACACCCTTATCTCCTTACTTGACCACACCTTCCTTGCTCTGTTGTAGTATATGGGTAAAATCCGTGAATAGAGGTAACTCCAGTGAATAAGGGTAACTTCAGTGAATACGGGTAACTCCAGTGAATATGGGTAACTGCAGTGAATTAATAGGGTAACTTGAGATGTTGTTGAGCTCTATGTGGACTTAAAAAAGCTAATATTACATTGCCTATGAATAATGAATGATAAAATATATGTGATTGTAACATTGGAGATATGTTTCTATAATTGTTATTCTCATCTTGTACTATAACAGTGACTACTTATATATGAGAACAATATATATGAGAGTACAGGAGCAGTATATTATCTACCTAACTGTTGTTGTTGTCATGTTGCAGTGAGTGTTGGCGTCTACAGTGGTGTCTCTCTCTCCCTGTAAGTTCACTCTTCATTATCACTTACAACTCTACATTTATATTACATACTAGCTGTACCCGGCCACGCGTTGCTGTGGCTCAGCAATGCATGTGCGTTGCGGAGCCACAGCAACCTTCCCCTTGTCTCTCAGTGCTCCCCGCCATTTCCCCTCCTCCGTCTCCTCGTCCTCCCAACCATTCCTCACTCTCCTGTCCCTTCGTCCTCCCAACCATTCCCCATTCCCCCGTCCCCTGGCCTAATAGTCCCCTCGTCCTCCCCACCATTTCCTCCCTCCCCCATCCTTGTGTCTTCCCCACCATCCCCCACTCCACAGTCCCTTTGTCCTTCTAACCATTCCCCACTCCACCGTCCCCCTTGTACTCTCCTCCATCTCCCACTCCCCCATCCCTCCCCTTTCCCCTGTTCTCTCGTCCTTCGCACCATCCCCCACTCTCCTGTCTCCTTGTTCTTCACGTCATTCTCCATTCCCGTCCCCACTATCCCCAACTCCCCAGTCCCCTCGTCCTCCCCCACTATTGCCCTCTTCCTTGTCCCATCGTCCTCAGTACAATCCCCCACTCCTGTTCCCTCATCCTCCCCACCATTCCCCACTCCCTTGTCTGATGCATTCCCAAATGATCTGATGTTCCATCAGAAAATTGGGAACATCAAATGATCTGATGTTCCCATCACTGAAATATAAGAAAACACTTACAAAACGAAATGAAAAACAATGAAGAAATAAAAAAATAAACTACACTCATGACATGAAGGGTATGGTAAACAACAAAGCTCAATTCCAATGCAGTGTCACAAAATATTTAAATCAAAATGAAAATAATTCGAAATTTATGAAAATTCAGTTTATCAATGAAATTGGAAACATTGAAATGGAATTGTAACATATTTAGTATAGCGTGAGTTGTTCTTACGTGCAGCAGATGGCGCTGTTTTTCTAAAATTCATGTTTTTACTGTCACAGGTGTGTGGCATCTGTACTTATACTCACAAAATGAACTGTATGGTAAACAACACAGCTAAGTTTCATCATAATACCACACAAAATATTTAAATCAAAATGAAAATAAATCGAAATATATGAAAATTTAATTTGTCAATGCAATCGGAAAGATTAAAGTGGAATCGTAACATATTTAGTACAGTGTGTATGGTTCTTATGTGCAACAGATGGCGCTGTTTCTTAAAAAAAAGAATGTGTTTACCTTTTACGAGTTTGGCATCTATACTTATACTTACGAAATGAACAGTGTGGTAAACAACACAGATCAATTCCAACACAATGTCACACAAAATAATTAAATAAAAATTAAAATAAATCGAAATCTTTGAAAATTCAATTTATTAATGCAATTGGAAACATTGAAGTGGAAATCATAACATATTTAGTATAGTGTGTGTGTGTGTTGCTATTACGTTCAACAGATGGCGCAGTTTTTTCTTTAAATTATGTTTTTACCTGTCACAGGTGTGGCATCTATATATCAGGCATATAAAAACATGCGCATATTCAAATGAAACGTTGTATCAGAACTTCAAAACAATCAGTGAAGAACTTTGGGAGAGAACAGCATGTGTTTCTCTTACGTCCAACAGATGGCGCTGTTTATCAAAAAATGCATGTTTTTACCCGTCACAGGTAAGGCATGTATATAGTAAGTATATAAAAACATGTGCATATTCAAATGCAACGTTGTGTCAAAATTTCAAAGCAATCGGTAAAGAGGTTTCAAAGATTTCTCTCACATGAAAAAAACATTAAAACACAGTTTAAAAAAAAAAAACATGATTTTTTTCAGACACAGTCGTGACATCAATATAATATGTATATAAAACCCGCTCTGAAGCGAATGGAACATTGTGTGAAAATTTCAAAGCAATTGGTGAAGAACTTTCGGAGATTAGCGATTTTGAACAAACGAACATTTATATTTTTATTTATATAGATAACGCTTAAGTGTACTCTAGGATGTTTTAGTACATGTACGATATGTGATGTACTCTGTGTAGCAATGAGAAATGAGAGTCACTGTGTAGCACAGAGAGACAACTGTATCAAAGTGAGAGATGAAAGACAACTGTGTATCAGTGAGAGGTGAGAAACAACTGTGTATTAGTGAAAGGTGAGAGAAAACTGTGCAGCAGTAAGAGGTGATAGACAACTGTGTATCAGTGAGAGGTGAGAGACAACTATGTAGCAGTGAGAGACAATTGAGTATCATTGAGAGGTGAGAGACAACTGTGTATCAGTGAGAGACAACTGTATAGCAGTGAGAGGTGAGAGACAATTGAGTATCAGTAAGAGGTGACAGACAACTGTGTATCAGTGAGAGGTGAGAGAAAACATTGTATCAGTGAGAGGTGAGAGACAATTGTGTATCAATGGGAGGTGAGACACAACTGTGTTTCAGTGAGAGGTGAGAGACTACTGTGTAGCAGTGAGAGGTGAGAGACAACTGTGTATCAGTCAGAGGTAAGAAAAAACTGTGTATTAGTGAGAGGAGAGAGAAAACTGTGTAGAAGAAAGAGGTGAGAGACAACTGTGAAGCAGTGAGAGGTGTGAGACCACTGTGTATCAGTGAGAAGTGAGAGACAACTGTGTATTAGTGAAAGGTGAGATAAAACTGAGTAGCAGTGAGAGGTGCGAGACAGCGGTGTATCAGTGAGACGTGAGAGATAACTGAGCAGCAGTTAGAGACAAAAGTGTATCAGTCAGAAGCGAGAGACAACTGAGTAGGAGTGAGAGATAAGAGACAACTGTGTATCAGTCAGAGGTGAGAGACAACTGTGTAGGAGTGAGAGATGAGAGACAACTGTGTATCAGTCAGAGGTGAGAGACAACTGTGTAGAAGTGAGAGATGAGAGACAACCGTGTATCAGTGAGAGGTGAGAAACAACTGTGTATTAGTGAAAGGTGAGAGAAAACTGTGCAGCAGTAAGAGGTGATAGACAACTGTGTATCAGTGAGAGGTGAGAGACAACTATGTAGCAGTGAGAGACAATTGAGTATCATTGAGAGGTGAGAGACAACTGTGTATCAGTGAGAGACAACTGTATAGCAGTGAGAGGTGAGAGACAATTGAGTATCAGTAAGAGGTGACAGACAACTGTGTATCAGTGAGAGGTGAGAGAAAACATTGTATCAGTGAGAGGTGAGAGACAATTGTGTATCAATGGGAGGTGAGACACAACTGTGTTTCAGTGAGAGGTGAGAGACTACTGTGTAGCAGTGAGAGGTGAGAGACAACTGTGTATCAGTCAGAGGTAAGAAAAAACTGTGTATTAGTGAGAGGAGAGAGAAAACTGTGTAGAAGAAAGAGGTGAGAGACAACTGTATCACAGTGAGAGGTGAGAGATAACTATGTAGCAGTGAGAGGTGAGAGCCAAAATATGTATCAGTGAGAGGTGAGAGACCACTGTGAAGCAGTGGGAGGTGAGAGAAAACTGTGAATCAGTGAGAGGAGAGAGATAACTGTGTAAAATTGAGAGGTGAGAGACCACTGTGAAGCAGTGGGAGGTGAGAGAAAACTGTGAATCAGTGAGAGGAGAGAGATAACTGTGTAAAAGTGAGAGGTGAGAGAAAACTGTGTATCAAAGAGAGGTGAAAGAAAACTTGTATCAGTGAAAGTTGAGAGACAGCAGTGTATCAGTGAGAGGTGAGAGAAAACATTGTATCAGTGAGAGGTGAGAGACAATTGTGTATCAATGGGAGGTGAGACACAACTGTGTATCAGTGAGAGGTGAGAGATAACTATGTAGCAGTGAGAGGTGAGAGCCAAAATATGTATCAGTGAGAGGTGAGAGACCACTGTGAAGCAGTGGGAGGTGAGAGAAAACTGTGAATCAGTGAGAGGAGAGAGATAACTGTGTAAAAGTGAGAGGTGAGAGACCACTGTGAAGCAGTGGGAGGTGAGAGAAAACTGTGAATCAGTGAGAGGAGAGAGATAACTGTGTAAAAGTGAGAGGTGAGAGAAAACTGTGTATCAAAGAGAGGTGAAAGAAAACTTGTATCAGTGAAAGTTGAGAGACAGCAGTGTATCAGTGAGAGGTGAGAGAAAACATTGTATCAGTGAGAGGTGAGAGACAATTGTGTATCAATGGGAGGTGAGACACAACTATGTTTCAGTGAGAGGTGAGAGTCTACTGTGTATCAGTGAGAGGTGAGAGACAACTGTGAATCAGTGCGAGGTGAGAGAACATATTGTATCAGTGAGAGGTGAGAGACAACTGTGTATCAGTGGGAGGTGAGACACAACTGTGTTTCAGCGAGAGGTGAGAGACTACTGTGTAGCAGTGAGAGGTGAGAGACAACTGTGTATCAGTCAGAGGTAAGAAAAAACTGTGTATTAGTGAGAGGAGAGAGAAAACTGTGTAGAAGAAAGAGGTGAGAGACAACTGTGAAGCAGTGAGAGGTGTGAGACCACTGTGTATCAGTGAGAAGTGAGAGACAACTGTGTATTAGTGAAAGGTGAGATAAAACTGAGTAGCAGTGAGAGGTGCGAGACAGCGGTGTATCAGTGAGACGTGAGAGATAACTGAGCAGCAGTTAGAGACAAAAGTGTATCAGTCAGAAGCGAGAGACAACTGAGTAGGAGTGAGAGATAAGAGACAACTGTGTATCAGTCAGAGGTGAGAGACAACTGTGTAGGAGTGAGAGATGAGAGACAACTGTGTATCAGTCAGAGGTGAGAGACAACTGTGTAGAAGTGAGAGATGAGAGACAACCGTGTATCAGTGAGAGGTGAGAAACAACTGTGTATTAGTGAAAGGTGAGAGAAAACTGTGCAGCAGTAAGAGGTGATAGACAACTGTGTATCAGTGAGAGGTGAGAGACAACTATGTAGCAGTGAGAGACAATTGAGTATCATTGAGAGGTGAGAGACAACTGTGTATCAGTGAGAGACAACTGTATAGCAGTGAGAGGTGAGAGACAATTGAGTATCAGTAAGAGGTGACAGACAACTGTGTATCAGTGAGAGGTGAGAGAAAACATTGTATCAGTGAGAGGTGAGAGACAATTGTGTATCAATGGGAGGTGAGACACAACTGTGTTTCAGTGAGAGGTGAGAGACTACTGTGTAGCAGTGAGAGGTGAGAGACAACTGTGTATCAGTCAGAGGTAAGAAAAAACTGTGTATTAGTGAGAGGAGAGAGAAAACTGTGTAGAAGAAAGAGGTGAGAGACAACTGTATCACAGTGAGAGGTGAGAGATAACTATGTAGCAGTGAGAGGTGAGAGCCAAAATATGTATCAGTGAGAGGTGAGAGACCACTGTGAAGCAGTGGGAGGTGAGAGAAAACTGTGAATCAGTGAGAGGAGAGAGATAACTGTGTAAAATTGAGAGGTGAGAGACCACTGTGAAGCAGTGGGAGGTGAGAGAAAACTGTGAATCAGTGAGAGGAGAGAGATAACTGTGTAAAAGTGAGAGGTGAGAGAAAACTGTGTATCAAAGAGAGGTGAAAGAAAACTTGTATCAGTGAAAGTTGAGAGACAGCAGTGTATCAGTGAGAGGTGAGAGAAAACATTGTATCAGTGAGAGGTGAGAGACAATTGTGTATCAATGGGAGGTGAGACACAACTGTGTATCAGTGAGAGGTGAGAGATAACTATGTAGCAGTGAGAGGTGAGAGCCAAAATATGTATCAGTGAGAGGTGAGAGACCACTGTGAAGCAGTGGGAGGTGAGAGAAAACTGTGAATCAGTGAGAGGAGAGAGATAACTGTGTAAAAGTGAGAGGTGAGAGACCACTGTGAAGCAGTGGGAGGTGAGAGAAAACTGTGAATCAGTGAGAGGAGAGAGATAACTGTGTAAAAGTGAGAGGTGAGAGAAAACTGTGTATCAAAGAGAGGTGAAAGAAAACTTGTATCAGTGAAAGTTGAGAGACAGCAGTGTATCAGTGAGAGGTGAGAGAAAACATTGTATCAGTGAGAGGTGAGAGACAATTGTGTATCAATGGGAGGTGAGACACAACTATGTTTCAGTGAGAGGTGAGAGTCTACTGTGTATCAGTGAGAGGTGAGAGACAACTGTGAATCAGTGCGAGGTGAGAGAACATATTGTATCAGTGAGAGGTGAGAGACAACTGTGTATCAGTGGGAGGTGAGACACAACTGTGTTTCAGCGAGAGGTGAGAGACTACTGTGTAGCAGTGAGAGGTGAGAGACAACTGTGTATCAGTGAGAGGTGAGAGACAACTGTGAAGCAGTGAGAGGTGTGAGACCACTGTGTATCAGTGAGAAGTGAGAGACAACTGTGTATTAGTGAAAGGTGAGATAAAACTGAGTAGCAGTGAGAGGTGCGAGACAGCGGTGTATCAGTGAGACGTGAGAGATAACTGAGCAGCAGTTAGAGACAAAAGTGTATCAGTCAGAAGCGAGAGACAACTGAGTAGGAGTGAGAGATAAGAGACAACTGTGTATCAGTCAGAGGTGAGAGACAACTGTGTAGGAGTGAGAGATGAGAGACAACTGTGTATCAGTCAGAGGTGAGAGACAACTGTGTAGAAGTGAGAGATGAGAGACAACCGTGTATCAGTGAGAGGTGAGAAACAACTGTGTATTAGTGAAAGGTGAGAGAAAACTGTGCAGCAGTAAGAGGTGATAGACAACTGTGTATCAGTGAGAGGTGAGAGACAACTATGTAGCAGTGAGAGACAATTGAGTATCATTGAGAGGTGAGAGACAACTGTGTATCAGTGAGAGACAACTGTATAGCAGTGAGAGGTGAGAGACAATTGAGTATCAGTAAGAGGTGACAGACAACTGTGTATCAGTGAGAGGTGAGAGAAAATATTGTATCAGTGAGAGGTGAGAGACAATTGTGTATCAATGGGAGGTGAGACACAACTGTGTTTCAGTGAGAGGTGAGAGACTACTGTGTAGCAGTGAGAGGTGAGAGACAACTGTGTATCAGTCAGAGGTAAGAAAAAACTGTGTATTAGTGAGAGGAGAGAGAAAACTGTGTAGAAGAAAGAGGTGAGAGACAACTGTATCACAGTGAGAGGTGAGAGATAACTATGTAGCAGTGAGAGGTGAGAGCCAAAATATGTATCAGTGAGAGGTGAGAGACCACTGTGAAGCAGTGGGAGGTGAGAGAAAACTGTGAATCAGTAAGAGGAGAGAGATAACTGTGTAAAATTGAGAGGTGAGAGACCACTGTGAAGCAGTGGGAGGTGAGAGAAAACTGTGAATCAGTGAGAGGAGAGAGATAACTGTGTAAAAGTGAGAGGTGAGAGAAAACTGTGTATCAAAGAGAGGTGAAAGAAAACTTGTATCAGTGAAAGTTGAGAGACAGCAGTGTATCAGTGAGAGGTGAGAGAAAACATTGTATCAGTGAGAGGTGAGAGACAATTGTGTATCAATGGGAGGTGAGACACAACTGTGTATCAGTGAGAGGTGAGAGATAACTATGTAGCAGTGAGAGGTGAGAGCCAAAATATGTATCAGTGAGAGGTGAGAGACCACTGTGAAGCAGTGGGAGGTGAGAGAAAACTGTGAATCAGTGAGAGGAGAGAGATAACTGTGTAAAAGTGAGAGGTGAGAGACCACTGTGAAGCAGTGGGAGGTGAGAGAAAACTGTGAATCAGTGAGAGGAGAGAGATAACTGTGTAAAAGTGAGAGGTGAGAGAAAACTGTGTATCAAAGAGAGGTGAAAGAAAACTTGTATCAGTGAAAGTTGAGAGACAGCAGTGTATCAGTGAGAGGTGAGAGAAAACATTGTATCAGTGAGAGGTGAGAGACAATTGTGTATCAATGGGAGGTGAGACACAACTGTGTTTCAGTGAGAGGTGAGAGACTACTGTGTAGCAGTGAGAGGTGAGAGACAACTGTGAATCAGTGCGAGGTGAGAGAACATATTGTATCAGTGAGAGGTGAGAGACAACTGTGTATCAGTGGGAGGTGAGACACAACTGTGTTTCAGCGAGAGGTGAGAGACTACTGTGTAGCAGTGAGAGGTGAGAGACAACTGTGTATCAGTGAGAGGTGAGAGACAACTGTGAAGCAGTGAGAGGTGTGAGACCACTGTGTATCAGTGAGAAGTGAGAGACAACTGTGTATTAGTGAAAGGTGAGATAAAACTGAGTAGCAGTGAGAGGTGCGAGACAGCGGTGTATCAGTGAGACGTGAGAGATAACTGAGCAGCAGTTAGAGACAAAAGTGTATCAGTCAGAAGCGAGAGACAACTGAGTAGGAGTGAGAGATAAGACACAACTGTGTATCAGTCAGAGGTGAGAGACAACTGTGTAGGAGTGAGAGATGAGAGACAACTGTGTATCAGTCAGAGGTGAGAGACAACTGTGTAGAAGTGAGAGATGAGAGACAACCGTGTATCAGTCAGAGGTGAGAGACAACTGTGTAGCAGTGAGAGAGGAGAGACAACTCTATATCAGTGAGAGGTGAGAGACAACTGTGTAGCACTGAGAGGTGAGAGGCCCCTGTGCAGCAGTGAGAAGTGAGAGAAAACCGTGCAGCAGTGTGAGGTGAAAGACTGCAGTGTAGCAGTGAGAGGTGAGAAACTTCAGTGTAGCAGTGAGAGGTGAAACGCAACTGCTTATCAGCGAGAAGTGAGAGACAACTGTGTAGCAGTAAATGATGAGAGATAACAGTGCAGCAGTCGAAGGTGAGAGAGAACAGTGTACCAGTGAGAGGTTATTGACTACAGTGTGGCAGTGAGACGTGAGAGACTTCAATGTAGCAGTGAGAGGTGAGAGACAACAGTGTAGCAATGAGAGGTGAAATACAACAGTGTAGCAGTGAGAGGTGAGACACAACAGTGTAGTAATGAGAGCTGAAAGACAACAGTGTAGCAGTGAGAGAACACATTTTATCAGTGAAAGGTGAGAGACCACTGTGTTGCAGTGAAAGGTGAGAGACAACTGTGTTTCAGTGAGAGGTGAGAAACAACTATGTATCAGTCAGGGGAGAGAAACCTGTGTATTAGTCAGAAGTGATAGACGTCTATGTATAAATGAAAGGTGACAGAAAATTGTGTAGCAGTGAGAGGTGAGAGACAACTGTGTCTGTGAGAGGTGAGGCAACTTTGAAGCACTGAGAGATGAGAGACAACTGTGTCGCAATTAAAGGGGAGAGACAACTCAGTATCGGTGAGAGGTGAGAGACAACTTAGTATCAGTGTGAAGTGAAAGACAACTGTGTAGCAGTGAGAGCTCAGAAACAACAGTGTAGCAGTGGAAGGTGAGAGACAACTGTGTAGCAGTGAGAGGTGAGAGACAACTGTGTAGCAGTTAGAGGTGAGAGACAACTGTGTAGCAGTGAGAGGTGAGAGACAACTGTGTAGCAGTGAGTGGTGTGAGACAACAGTGTAAGTGAGAGATGAGAGACAACAGTTTTGCAGTCAATAATAAGAGACAACAGTGTACCAGTCAGAGGTTTGAGGCAACTGTGTAGCAGTGAGAAGTGAGAGGCAACTCTGCAGTAGTGAGAGGTGAGAGGCAACTGTCCAGTAAGGAGAGGTGAGAGACAACAGCGAAGCAGTGACAGGTGAGAGACTACAATGTAGCATTGAGAGGTGTAAGACTACAGTGTGTCAGTAATAGGTGCGAGACAACAGTGTAGCAGTGAGAGGTGAAAGACAACAGTGATCAGCGAGAGGTAAGAGACTTCAATGTAGCAGTGAGAGGTGAGAGATTACAGTGTATATGTGAGAGGTGTGACACAACTGTGGATCGGTGAGAAGTGAGAGACAACTGTGTAGCATTGAGAGGTGAGAAACTACATTTTATCAGGGAGAGGTGAGAAACTTCAATGTAACATTGAGACGAGATAGACTACTATGGAGCAATGAGGGAGAGAAAACAGTACAGCATGAAAAGGTCAGAGACAACAGTGAAGCAGTGAGATGTGAGACACAAAAGTGAATCAGTTAGAAATGAGATAAACAACAGTTTATTAGCGAGAGGTGAGATACTTCAATGTATCAGTGCGAGGATAGAGTCTACGATGGGGCAATGAGGGAGAGACAACAGTCTAGCAGTCAGATGTAAGAGACTTCAGTGTATCAGTGAGAGGTGAGAGGCAACAGTTTTTCAGTGATAGGTGAGAGACACCAGTATAGCAGTGAGAGTTGAGAGACAACAGAGTAGCAGTGAGAGTTAAGAGACAACAGTGTAGCAGTGATAGGTGAGAGACAACAATGTAGCAGTGAGAGATGAGAGACCACAGTGTAGCAGTGATATGTGAGAGACAACAGTGTAGCAGTGAGAGGTGAGAGACAACAGTGTAGCAGTGAGAGGTGAGAGACAACAGTGCAACAGTGAGAGGTGAGAAAGAACTGTTAAGCGGCGAGAGATAAAAGACAGCATTGCAGCAGTCAGTGGTAAGAGACATAAGTGTAACAGTCATAGGTGAGAGACAAAAGTGTAATAGTGGGAGGTGAGAAATAACAGAGTTGAAGTGGGAGATGAGACGCAACTGTGTAGCAGTGAGAGGTAAGAGACAACAGTGTAATAATTGAAAGGTGGGAGACAACAGTGTAGCAGTGAGAGAGGAGAGGCAACTGTGAATGAGTAAGAGGCAACTGTGCAGCAGCGAGAGGTGAAAGACAACAGAGTAGCAGTGAGAGGTGAGACACCACTATGCATCAGTGAGAGGTGAGAAACAGTTGTGCAGGAGTGAGAGGTGAGAGAAACCTGTGTATCAGTGAGAGGTGAGAGAAACCTATGTATCAGTGAGAGGTGAGAGAAACCTGTGTATCAGTGAGAGGTGAGAGACAATTGGGCAGCAGTGAGAGGTGAGAGACAATTGAGTATCATTAAGAGGTGAGAGACCACTGCGTATCAGTGATAGGTGAGAGACAATTGTGCAGCAGTGAGAGACAACTGCGTATCAATCAAAGGTGAGAGACAACTGTGTATCAGTGAGAGGTGAGAGACAACTATGTAGCAGTGGGAGGTGAGAGACAACTATGTATCAGTGAGAGGTGAGAGACAACTGTGTAGCAGTGGGAGGTGAGAGATAACTGTGAATCAGTGAGAGGTGAGAAACAACTGTGTAGCAGTGAGAGGTGAGACACAACTGTGCTTCACAGAGAGGTGAGAGAAAAATGTGTATCAGTGAGACGTGAGAGAAAACTTTGTATCAGTGAGAGGTGAGAGAAACTGTGTATCAGAGAGGTGAGAGGAAACGGTGTATTAGTGAGAGGTGAGAGACAACTGTGTAGCAGTGAGAGATGAGAGACAACTGTGTATCAGAGAGGTGAGAGAAAACTGTGTATTAGTGAGAGGTGAGAGACAACTGTGTAGCAGTGAGAGGTGAGAGACAACTGTGTAGCAGTGAAAGGTGGGAGACAGCTGTGTAACAGTGAGAGGTGAGAGACAACTGTGTAGCAGTGAGAGGTGAGAGACAACAGTGTAGCAGTGACACGTATTAGAAATAACCGGGTAGCAGTGAGGGGTGAGAGACAACTGTGTAGCAGTGAGAGGTGAGAGACCTCTGTTTAGCAGTGAGAAGTGAGAGATAATTGTGTATCAGTGAGAATTGAGAGACCACTGTGTAACAGTGAGAGGTGAGAGACAACTGTGTATCAGTGAGATTTGAAAAACAATTGTGTAGCAGTGAGAGGTGAGAGACAACTGTGTAGCAGTGAGAGGTGAGAGACAACAGTGTAGCAGTAAGAGTTTAGAGTCAACTGTGTAGCAGTTAAATGTGAGAGACAACAATGCAGCAGTGAGAATTGAAAGACCACTGTGTAGCAGTGAGAGGTGAGAGACAACTGTGTATCAGTGAGATTTGAGAGAAAACTTTGTATCAGAGAGGTGAGAAATAACAGTGTAGCAGTGAGAAGTGAGAAACATCAGTGTAGCTGACAGAGGTAAGAGACAACAGTATGAGTTTTCTAGACCCAGGTATTTGTGTTGTCCTGACCCAGGTATTTGTGTTGTCTTGACCCAGGTATTTGTGTTGTCTTGACCCAGGTATTTGTGTTGTCTTGACCCAGGTATTTGTGTTGTCTTGACCCAGGTATTTGTGTTGTCTTGACCCAGGTATTTGTGTTGTCCTGACTCAGGTATTTGTGTTGTCTTGACCCAGGTATTTGTGTTGTCTTGACCCAGGTATTTGTGTCTTCTTGACCCAGGTATTTGTGTTGTCTTGACCCAGGTATTTGTGTTGTCCTGACCCAGGTATTTGTGTTGTCTTGACCCAGGTATTTGTGTTGTCTTGACCCAGGTATTTGTGTTGTCTTGACCCAGGTATTTGTGTTGTCTTGACCCAGGTATTTGTGTTGTCTTGACCCAGGTATTTGTGTTGTCTTGACCCAGGTATTTGTGTCTTCTTGACCCAGGTATTTGTGTTGTCTTGACCCTGGTATTTTTGTTGTCTTGACCCATGTATTTGTGTTGTCTTGACCCAGGTATTTGTGTTGTCTTGACCCAGGTATTTGTATTGTCTTGACCCAGGTATTTGTGTTGTCTTGACCCAGGTATTTGTGTTGTCTTGACCCAGGTATTTGTGTTGTCTTGACCCAGGTATCTGAGTCATGTGACCGTGTTGTTATAATTAATGTTATCTACAGAGAGAACTCACACTAAGGTAGAGGTTGTGGCCGTAAGTCTGGGGTCGCGGGTTCGAGTCACCAAAGTCCTCCAGCTGATTGTCTCATTAATGTTATCAATAAAGTGTGATAATTATTGTTGAAAATGTCTTCTTCTTGAGCAAAGTTTTGGGGTTTGTGGCCAACAAAAGTCGTTGTTTTGGGTTAATATATCATTTTGTTGCTTGCTTTTTGCTCCTTCCTTATTACCCAAATGTTTGGACAGGAACGTTGACGACGACTCCTCAGGTGAGACGGTATCACCTGTCAGGTCCCCCCGGCGGTCTCCCAGGTCCACCACCACCAGGGCGCCGGACATCACCATTGTGTACCCGCTCCTGGCAACCCATCCTCCGAATTGACAGTACGATTTAATACTAAGTGTAATAAGTACACTTTCGTACTGTCATAACCAGTGCATAATTGTACTTATGGGGCTGTTACATTCACCCAACTCCCTCCCCCGATTTAATTCTCCTCGTTTTCTGTTAACACACTCAGAATTTTAGGATGACGTTTTCAATTCCAATTAGCAATACACAAGTTTTAAATATCAGGAATTTCTTTTTCAGGTTTATTAAACAATATAGATTTTATACAAAATTTTAAAATATCCTTAGTTACTTTACAATTTATTGATATATTTTAGTTTTGTTTTATTAGTTTTATAAAACTGTAATATCAATATAGCTATAGGTTAAGTACTAATTGTAATTAAGAAGCAATAAAATTATTATCTTCAAAAACTAAGACGGTTAGGTGAGGTTGTGGTTTTCTATTCAGTTTTTTGGGTAAACTCAAATATTCACAATATATTTGACAGTACGATTTAATACTAAGTGAAAATAAGTACAATTTCTAACTGCTATGAATAGTACATAATTGCACTTATTTGTCTCCTTACATTTACCACCCCATTTTTGGAGGACGGGCTGCTCCTGGACACCTTCCCTGGTAGAGTGCCCGTCTACTGCCTCCCCGGCCACACGTCACAACGCATGGAGACCCACATAGTCCCAGACTACTATATAAATCCCAAAAATACATGTAAGTATTAATTCAAGTGACACAAGTTACTCTCTCCTATGACGGCCTTAATCCTTCTCTCACCTTAAAACACGTTGTTATCTTATTTTGGACGATTATCAAGGACTTAATATATGATAAGACTTTCTTAATACTCCAGAGTTCATGTCACACTGAGGGTGACAGGTATTGTACAAGTTTATCATGATGTTAAGAATGATACATCCAGTGTTCCACAGGTGACGGGGATGGCAGTGTACGAATAAAGTGGGTGACGGATTTGGAAGTAACAGCCCGAGGAGTGGTGTGTAGCGCACCTGGAGCTCCTCCACACTACACCGTCTCCGCCCCACTAATGAAGCTCGGAGGTAATGTTCACAGCTTAACCCAAGTTACCTGTTGTACATGACCAGTCCAGGACCAGTATGGTCAACCTGGGGCCAGTATGGTCAGCCCGGGGCCAGTATGGTCAGCCTGGGGTCAGTAGGGTCAGCCTGGGGCCACTATGGTCAGCCTGGGGCCAGTATGGTCAACCCGAGGCCACTATGGTCAGCCTGGGGCCAGTATGGTCAGCCTGGGGCCAGTATGGTCAACCCGAGGCCACTATGGTCAGCCTGGGGCCAGTATGGTCAACCTGGGGCCAGTATGGTCAGCCTGGGGCCACTATGGTCAGACTGGGGCCAGTATGTTCAACCCAAGGCCACTATGGTCAGCCTGGGGCCAGTATGGTCAACCTGGGGACAGTATGGTCACCCTGGGGCCAGTATGGTCAGCCCGGGGCCACTATGGTCAGCCAGGAGCCAGTATGGTCAGCCAGGGGCCACTATGGTCAGCCAGGGGCCACTATGGTCAGCCTGGGGCCAGTATGGTCAGCCCGGGGCCAGTATGGTCAGCCTGGGGTCAGTAGGGTCAGCCTGGGGCCAGTATGGTCAGTGCGGAGCTCGTATGGTCAGCCTGGGAAGCTGGTTGTGGTCAGCAACCCGTTCTCGCACAAGACCGCACATATATGACTTATTGCTTATAGTCAATATTTTGCTTATGAATTAGTACATATGTGGTATATTCCCAGTTATATTTTTTTCAATGTCCGAACTCTTCCTCACGTACCAATTTACGTCTCACAGTATCGGTCCATCGCCGTAGACAGCAGAATAGTCACGCTTGGTTCAATTATAATGAAAATTGAAGTTTTCAGGTCCCACATGGGTTGTGAAATTTACCTACTATAGTCCATGCTCTTAGAATATTACAGATCAGCTACATCCTATTGAAGGCTCGTAGTTTTGTTTTGAGAAATATTAGTTGTTCTTAGTAAATTATAATAGGCACTATAATTTATTACATAAAATAAAAGTGCTTCACCAATCAACATTATATACACTAGTTTGTGATTTAAAAATCTTTAAAGAATGTATTGTTGGAACGTCAACTGAAAACGATGTTACGTTGGAATGTCTATGGAGTAAACTACTGCAACCAGGATGGTACAGTGTCTATTACCTACTGTAGCGTCGCCCCCAAATCAACACAACTACTTACTATAGGATGGGTATAGGATCCACTACCACCTGTTAGGCGGGTAAGGGGTCCATACAACTTGTAGGATTGGTCTGGGCCCAACAACAGCCCATAGGATAGGTACGGGGACCACTATCATCCGCAGGATGGGTATATGGTCCACTACCGCCTACTGGATGGGAATATGGTCCTCTACCACCCACAGGATGAGTATAGCGTCCACTACCGCCTGCAGGATGGGTATGGGGTCCATTACTGCCCACAGGATGGGTTTGGGGATCACTATCATCTACAGGATGGGTATGGGGTCCACTACTGTCCCCTGGATGGGTATATGTTCCACTTCCGCACAAAGGATGTGTGTGTGTGGCGTCCACTATACCGCCCACAGGTTGGGTATGGGGTTCACAATTACCCACAGAATGAAAATTCTGTCTACTACCGCCCACAGGATGGGTATGGCCTCCATTGCCGCTCACAGCATGAGAATAGGGTCCAGTACCGTCCACAGAATGGGTATATATGCTTAACTACCGCCGACAGGATGAGTATATCGTCTACTACCGCCCACAGGATAGGTATGGGGTTAACTACCACCCATAGAACGCGTATGGGGTCCACACCGCCCTTAGGGTGGGTATTGGGTCCATTACCGCCCACAGGATGGGTATGGCGCCCACTGCCGCCCACATGATAAGTATGGTGTCCACTACCGCCCAAAGGATGGGTATGGCCTCCACTGCCGCATACAGGAAGAGTATAGGGTCCAGTACCGCCCACAGGATAGGCATGGGTTCATTACCGCCCACAATATGCTTATGGAGTCAAGTACCGCCCACAGGATAGGTATGGGGTCCACTATCGCCCACAGGATGGGTTTGGGGACCACTATCATCCACAGGAAGGTCAACTAGCGCCGAAAGGATGGCTTTGGGGACCACTATCATCTACAGGATGGGTATTGGAGTCCACTTCCGCCAACAGGGTGGGTATGGGGGTCATGTCCATCCACAGGATGGGTATATGCGCCACTACCGCCCACAAAATGAGTATGGGGTCCACTACCGCCTACAGGATGGGTTTGTGGTCCACTACCGCCCGCATGATGGGTATTGGGTCGACAACCACTCACAGGATGGATATGGGGGACGACTACTACCCACAGGATGGGCATGGGGTCCACTACTGCCCACAGGATTGGTATGGGGTGCACTACCGCCCACAGGATGGGTATGGGGTCCACTACAGCCTACAGGATGGCTATGGGGACACTGTCACCCACAGGATGTGTATGGGGTCCAATACCGCCCACAGGATGCATATTACTCTCCCTAGACAGATGTAATAGGAGCCATTATCACCACACCAGAAATAAATATATCTTTTATATCCCCAGGGTCAAACTTAATCTGTGTAAACACTCTATGCAAATAAAGGGACCTCGTCTATGGAACTCACTCCCTAGTGAATTGAAAAGCTGTCAAACGTTTGTCTGATTCAAAAACTAAAACAAAAAGTACCTAATTTCATCTTCATAGTTTCTTACACTGAGCTTTAAATTTGCTCTGTATCTAGTGTTACCCAATCTCCCAATCTTTATGTACTTAATCCAAACAACTTTATCATTGTGTTCATTGCTGTCTTCTTTTATGTGCTAGCCATATGCTGTATTGTGCCTACTAATTTTTGTTAAACTACCTTTCAAGCTGTCATTGCAATCAATCTGAGCTACCTATGTGCTTTAATATACCTACAAATTTCTCTCATCTTTTATTTTTTTTCTTGCTATGTACCTGTTATCATTTTTATAAATTTTGCTAGTATTTACCTATTTAAAATTTTCTTAGATTAAGGACCTTCCCGAAACGCTGCGCGTACTAGTGGCTTTACAAGAATGTAATTACTATGCTATGTATCCTCACAAACCCAATGTACATTCTTGTATATATATACAAATAAATAAAATAAATAAATTATTTTTATTCTTTTTACTCAATTGTATTAAGCTTTAGTAATTAATGTTTTTCACGCTGAAACGCTTTGCATAATAGTGGCTTTAGGCATTGTATACACTAGCTCTATATTATTAATCCATCAATCTTTGTAAAATCTCTTGTATGTATGTACCTTACCTAAATAAACATTTATTTATTTATATTTATTTAAATAAATAAATATTGGGTCCAATACTTCCCACTGGGTGAAAATTTGATTAAAAACCGCCCACAGGATGGGTATGTGGTCCAATACCGCCCGCAGGATTTGTATTGGGTCCACTACCACCCACAGGGTGGGTATGGGGTACAATACCGCCCACAGGATGGGTATGGGATCCATTACTGCCCACAGGATGGGCATATGGTCCACCACCACCAACAGGTTGAGTATATTGGGTCCACTACTGCCCACATGATGAGTATGGGATTTATAATTATAATTAGCACTATTAGTTTATTAAGTTTATTATTACTTATTAAGTTTATTATTACTTATTAAGTTTATTACTACTTATTAAGTTTATTATTACTTATTAAGTTTATTAGTACTTATTTAGTTTATTATTACTACTGAATTATTATAATTAAGTACCTAATTTCATCTTCATAGTTTCCTACTCTGTGCTTTAAAATTTCACTGTATCTAGTGTTACCCAATCTCCCAATCTTTATGTTCCTAATCCAAACAACTTTACCATTGTGATCATTGCTGCCTACTTATATGTGCTAACAATATGCTTTAGTGTGCCTATTAATCTTTGTTAAATTTCCGTTCAAGCTGTCAATGCAATCCATCTGAGCTACCTATGTACTTTAATATACATTCAAATCTCTCTCATCTCATTTTTCTTGCAATGTACTTGTTATCATTTTATAAATTTGCTAGTATTTACCTACTTAAATTTTCTGCTAGATTAAGGACCTGCCCGAAACGCTGCGCGTACTAGTGGCTTTACAAGAATGTAATCACTATGCTATGTATCCTCACAATCCCATTGTACCTTCTTATATATATATATATATATATATATATATATATATATATATATATATATATATATATATATATATATATATATATATATATATTTATATATATATATATATATATATATATATATATATATATATATATATATATATATATATATAACTGAAAACTCACACCCCAGAAGTGACTCGAACCCATACTCCCACAACTGGTATGTACAGGGACGCCTTAATCCGCTTGACCATCACGACCGGACATAAGGAAGTGATAGCCGAGGCTATATGAACCACTTCCCCGCCGGCACTCGGATGGTAATCTTGGGCATAGCATTTTATCAAATCACCTCATTCTTTGGGGCACACGTGAGGAACACAAATGCAAACAAGCCTGAATGGTCCCCAGGACTATATACAACTGAAAACTCACACCCCAGAAGTGACTCGAACCCATACTCCCACAACTGGTATGTACAGGGACGCCTTAATCCGCTTGACCATCACGACCGGACATAAGGAAGTGATAGCCGAGGCTATATGAACCACTTCCCCGCCGGCACTCGGATGGTAATCTTGGGCATAGCATTTTATCAAATCACCTCATTAATTAATCACCTCGGCTATCACTTCCTTATGTCCGGTCGTGATGGTCAAGCGGATTAAGGCGTCCCTGTACATACCAGTTGTGGGAGTATGGGTTCGAGTCACTTCTGGGGTGTGAGTTTTCAGTTGTATATAGTCCTGGGGACCATTCAGGCTTGTTTGCATTTGTGTTCCTCACGTGTGCCCCAAAGAATGAGGTGATTTGATAAAATGCTATGCCCAAGATTACCATCCGAGTGCCGGCGGGGAAGTGGTTCATATAGCCTCGGCTATCACTTCCTTATGTCCGGTCGTGATGGTCAAGCGGATTAAGGCGTCCCTGTACATACCAGTTGTGGGAGTATGGGTTCGAGTCACTTCTGGGGTGTGAGTTTTCAGTTGTATATAGTCCTGGGGACCATTCAGGCTTGTTTGCATTTGTGTTCCTCACGTGTGCCCCAAAGAATGAGGTGATTTGATAAAATGCTATGCCCAAGATTACCATCCGAGTGCCGGCGGGGAAGTGGTTCATATAGCCTCGGCTATCACTTCCTTATGTCCGGTCGTGATGGTCAAGCGGATTAAGGCGTCCCTGTACATACCAGTTGTGGGAGTATGGGTTCGAGTCACTTCTGGGGTGTGAGTTTTCAGTTGTATATAGTCCTGGGGACCATTCAGGCTTGTTTGCATATATATATATATATATATATATATATAAATATATATATGTCGTACCTAGTAGCCAGAACGCACTTCTCAGCCTACTAATCAAGGCCCGATTTGCCTAATAAGCCAAGTTTTCCTGAATTATTAAATTTTCTCTAATTTTTTTCTTATGAAATGATAAAGCTACCAATTTCATTATGTATGAGGGCATTTTTTTTATTTGAGTTAAAATTAACGTAGATATATGACCGAACCTAACCGACCCTACCTAACCTAACCTAACCTATCTTTGTAGGTTAGGTTCGGTTAGGTAGCCGAAAAAGGTAGGTTAGGTTAGGTTGTCGAAAAAACATTAATTCATGAAAACTTGACTTATTAAGCAAATCGGGCCTTGCATAGTAGGCTGAGAAGTGCGTTCTGGCTACTAGGTACGACATATATATATATATATATATATATATATATATATATATATATATATATATATATATATATATATATATATATGTCGTACCTAGTAGCCAGAACTCACTTTTCAGCCTACAATGCAAGGCCCGATTTGCCTAATAAGCCAAGTTTTCCTGAATTAATGTATTTTCTCTAATTTTTTTCTTATGAAATGATAAAGCTACCCATTTCATTATGTAAGAGGACAATTTTTTTTTATTGGAGTTAAAATTAACGTAGATATATGACTGAACCTAACCAACCCTACCTAACCTAACCTAACCTATCTTTATAGGTTAGGTTAGGTTAGGTAGCCGAAAAAGTTAGGTTAGGTTAGGTTAGGTAGGTTAGGTAGTCGAAAAGCAATTAATTCATGAAAACTTGGCTTATTAGGCAAATCGGGCCTTGCATAGTAGGCTCAGAAGTGAGTTCTGGCTACTAGATACGACATATATATATATATATATATATATATATATATATATATATATATATATATATATATATATATATATATATATATATATAAATATATATATATATATATATATATATATATATATATATATATATATATATATATATATATATATATATATATATATATATATATATCGTACCTAGTAGCCAGAATGCACTTCTCGGCCTACTATGCAAGGCCCGATTTGCCTAATAAGCCAAGTTTTCCTGAAATAATATATTTTCTCTAATTTTTTTCTAATGAAATGATAAAGCTTTCCATTTCATTATGTATGAGGGTAATTTTTTTTTATTGGAGTTAAAATTAACGTAGATATATGACCGAACCTAACCAACCCTACCTAACCTAACCTAACCAATCTTTATAGGTTAGGTTAGGTTAGGTTAGGTGGCCGAAAAAGTTAGGTTAGGTTAGGTTAGGTAGGTTAGGTAGTCGAAAAACAATTATTTCATGAAAACTTGGCTTATTAGGCAAATTGGGCCTTGCATAGTAGGCTGAGAAGTGCGTTCTGGCTACTAGGTACGACATATATATATATATATATATATATATATATATATATATATATATATATATATATATATATATATATATATATATATATATATATATATATATATATATATATATATATATATATATATATATATTGGTGTATACTGGCAGCAGGTTTTCTTTCAAACATGTTTCATTGAATATGACCGCATATTCTGTATTTATTATTTTCTGGTTTAGGGCTTCTATCCCTCTAACTATTTTCTTAGCATCAGGGCTTAATTGAAATAGGAGTTCTCCAAAACTCATTTTCGTAATTTTAAGGTGAAGAAAAGAAGTGATTTACTATAGAGTGTATTACACTTATTTGTATAATTTGCACGACGTTTCGAACCTCCATGGTTCATTCTCAAGTGAACAGATCTTACAATACTAGTTGATTTTATACCCGCATTAGGTCAGGTGATAATACAATGAAGGTGAAAACATGGGGGGATACATAAGGGATAAATGTGAGGTGAAACATAGAGGCTGCAGAAGGCTTATTGGCCCATACGAGGCATCTCCTATCTAAACACAAAGATTAATCCAGTGTAATTGGCCTGTTATGTTGGACATTGTCTTCTGTGTTGGCATATATATATATATATATATATATATATATATATATATATATATATATATATATATATATATATATATATATATATATATATATATATATATATATATATATATATATATATATATATATATATATATATATATATATATATAACTGAAAACTCACACCCCAGAAGTGACTCGAACCCATACTCCCAGAAGCAACGCAACTGGTATGTACAAGACGCCTTAATCCACTTGACCATCACGACCGGACATAATGAGGTGATAGCCGAGGCTACTTGAACCACCCCACCGCCGGCACTCGGATAGTAATCTTGGGCATAGCATTTTACCAAATCACCTCATTCTTTGGGGCACACGTGAGGAACACAAATGCGAACAAGCCTGAATGGTCCCCAGGACAATATGCAACTGAAAACTCACACCCCAGAAGTGACTCGAACCCATACTCCCAGAAGCAACGCAACTGGTATGTACAAGACGCCTTAATCCACTTGACCATCACGACCGGACATAATGAGGTGATAGCCGAGGCTACTTGAACCACCCCACCGCCGGCACTCGGATAGTAATCTTGGGCATAGCATTTTACCAAATCACCTCATTCTTTGGGGCACACGTGAGGAACACAAATGCGAACAAGCCTGAATGGTCCCCAGGACAATATGCAACTGAAAACTCACACCCCAGAAGTGACTCGAACCCATACTCCCAGAAGCAACGCAACTGGTATGTACAAGACGCCTTAATCCACTTGACCATCACGACCGGACATAATGAGGTGATAGCCGAGGCTACTTGAACCACCCCACCGCCGGCACTCGGATAGTAATCTTGGGCATAGCATTTTACCAAATCACCTCATTCTTTGGGGCACACGTGAGGAACACAAATGCGAACAAGCCTGAATGGTCCCCAGGACAATATGCAACTGAAAACTCACACCCCAGAAGTGACTCGAACCCATACTCCCAGAAGCAACGCAACTGGTATGTACAAGACGCCTTAATCCACTTGACCATCACGACCGGACATAATGAGGTGATAGCCGAGGCTACTTGAACCACCCCACCGCCGGCACTCGGATAGTAATCTTGGGCATAGCATTTTACCAAATCACCTCATTCTTTGGGGCACACGTGAGGAACACAAATGCGAACAAGCCTGAATGGTCCCCAGGACAATATGCAACTGAAAACTCACACCCCAGAAGTGACTTCGCATTTGTGTTCCTCACGTGTGCCCCAAAGAATGAGGTGATTTGGTAAAATGCTATGCCCAAGATTACTATCCGAGTGCCGGCGGTGGGGTGGTTCAAGTAGCCTCGGCTATCACCTCATTATGTCCGGTCGTGATGGTCAAGTGGATTAAGGCGTCTTGTACATACCAGTTGCGTTGCTTCTGGGAGTATGGGTTCGAGTCACTTCTGGGGTGTGAGTTTTCAGTTGCATATTGTCCTGGGGACCATTCAGGCTTGTTCGCATTTGTGTTCCTCACGTGTGCCCCAAAGAATGAGGTGATTTGGTAAAATGCTATGCCCAAGATTATTATCCGAGTGCCGGCGGTGGGGTGGTTCAAGTAGCCTCGGCTATCACCTCATTATGTCCGGTCGTGATGGTCAAGTGGATTAAGGCGTCTTGTACATACCAGTTGCGTTGCTTCTGGGAGTATGTGTTCGAGTCACTTCTGAGGTGTGAGTTTTCAGTTGCATATTGTCCTGGGGACCATTCAGGCTTGTTCGCATTTGTGTTCCTCACGTGTGCCCCAAAGAATGAGGTGATTTGGTAAAATGCTATGCCCAAGATTACTATCCGAGTGCCGGCGGTGGGGTGGTTCAAGTAGCCTCGGCTATCACCTCATTATGTCCGGTCGTGATGGTCAAGTGGATTAAGGCGTCTTGTACATACCAGTTGCGTTGCTTCTGGGAGTATGGGTTCGAGTCACTTCTGGGGTGTGAGTTTTCAGTTGCATATCGTCCTGGGGACCATTCAGGCTTGTTCGCATCATATATATATATATATATATATATATATATATATATATATATATATATATATATATATATATATATATGTATATATATATATATATATATATATATATATATATATATATATATATATATATATATATATATATATATATATATGTGTGTGTGTGTGTGTGTGGGACTACACATGTGTATCCACCCTAGCTGACACCTATGTACACTTCGGAGCTGATCAAGCAGGTGGGGCGGCCAACCACAGGGAAACAGCAAAATCACTCAAGTACAGGCGACTGGAAGGTCAATACCTCTTTGTTCCCATAGCGTCTGAGACGCATGGCCCCTGGGGCAAGAGTGCCTTGGGATTTCTCAAGGAATTGGGGTCCAAGCTCATTGACGTCACCAGAGACCCAAGGGCTTCCAGTTTTTTATTTCAGCGTCTCAGTGTGGCGATCCAGAGGGGAAATGCTTGCTGCGTCCTCGGTTCCTGTCCAGAAGCGGAGGAGCTTCAAGAAATCCATAACCTTCAGGCATTTGTCTTGTATGTTTTGTAACCTTTAAATACACAATAACGGAAAAAAAAAAAAAAAGGGAAGGGGGTTATCTTGAGGTTATCTTGAATCTTTCTGGGGTGGTAGGATAAAAGCACACAGAAACTGTATTGGAGGGGACCCACATTCCCTCCAATGCGTTATGTGTGGTTTCCTCCGAGGCTATGGGTCCCCCTTCTTCCAGCCAGAGGTGGTACTCCCTTCCCTAGTGAAAAAAAAAAAAAAAAAAAAAAATATATATATATATATATATATATATATATATATATATATATATATATATATATATATATATATATATGTTAGTATATTTTGGTAGCAATCTTTCCTGTAGACATATATTATTAAATATGACCGAAAAAGTAAGATTAATAATTCTAACACGAATTTTCTCAATCTTTCGTACATTTCTTTTCACTGTTGGAGGTAAATCAAAAATCAATTCTCCAAAATTCATTTTTATTTCTAGTCTGACGCGACACGAGCGCGTTTCGTAAAACTCATTACATTTTCAAAGACTTTAGTTTACAAATACACAACTGAATAGAACTTACGCATCTCCGATTTTATATCTACATTTGAGTGAGGTGGAAGGGGTGATGTGGCATTAATCAACACAAGACAGAACAAGAGGTGGCATTAATAGGGTATTAATTTCATCAACACAAGACAGAACAAGAGGTGGCATTAATAGGGTATTAATTTCATCAACACAAGACAGATCACGAAACAATGGGTATTGAATAGAAGTGTTTGTAGAAAGCCTATTGGTCCATATTTCTTGATGCTTCTATATTGGAGCGGAGTCTTGAGGTGGGTAGAATATAGTTGTGCAATAATTGGCTGTTGATTGCTGGTGTTGACTTCTTGATGTGTAGTGCCTCGCAAACGTCAAGCCGCCTGTTATCGCTGTATCTATCGATGATTTCTGTGTTGTTTACTAGGATTTCTCTGGCGATGGTTTGGTTGTGGGAAGAGATTATATGTTCCTTAATGGAGCCCTGTTGCTTATGCATCGTTAAACGCCTAGAAAAAGATGTTGTTGTCTTGCCTATATACTGGGTTTTTTGGAGCTTACAGTCCCCAAGAGGGCATTTGAAGGCATAGACGACGTTAGTCTCTTTTAAAGCGTTCTGTTTTGTGTCTGGAGACTTTCTCATGAGTAGGCTGGCCGTTTTTCTGGTTTTATAGTAAATCGTCAGTTGTATCCTCTGATTTTTGTCTATAGGGATAACGTTTCTATTAACAATATCTTTCAGGACCCTTTCCTCCGTTTTATGAGCTGTGGAAAAGAAGTTCCTGTAAAATAGTCTAACAGGGGGTATAGGTGTTGTGTTAGTTGTCTCTTCAGAGGTTGCATGGCTTTTCACTTTCCTTCTTATGATGTCTTCGACGAAACCATTGGAGAAGCCGTTGTTGACTAAGACGTGCCTTACCCTACAGAGTTCTTCGTCGACTTGCTTCCATTCTGAGCTGTGGCTGAGAGCACGGTCGACATATGCGTTAACAACACTCCTCTTGTACCTGTCTGGGCAGTCGCTGTTGGCATTTAGGCACATTCCTATGTTCGTTTCCTTAGTGTAGACTGCAGTGTGGAAACCTCCGCTCTTTTCCATGACTGTTACATCTAGAAAGGGCAGCTTCCCATCCTTTTCCATCTCGTAAGTGAAACGCAGCACGGAACTCTGCTCAAATGCCTCCTTCAGCTCCTGCAGATGTCTGACATCAGGTACCTGTGTAAAAATGTCGTCAACATACCTGCAGTATATGGCCGGTTTCAAGTTCATGTCGACTAAGACTTTTTGCTCGATGGTACCCATGTAGAAGTTCGCAAACAGGACACCTAGGGGAGAACCCATGGCGACCCCATCTACTTGCTTATACATGTGCCCATCCGGGCTCAAGAAGGGTGCCTCTTTAGTACAAGCTTGGAGTAGTTTCCTCAGAATATTTTCTGGTATGTCAAGAGGAGTACAGGCTGGATCACGATACACTCTGTCGGCTATCATTCTGATTGTCTCGTCCACAGGTACGTTGGTAAACAGCGATTCTACGTCCAACGAGGCTCTTATCCCTGTGGCCCGTGTGCCCCGAAGTAAGTCAACAAATTCCTTTGGAGACTTCAGGCTGAAGGCGCAAGGAACATAAGGAGTCAGCAGGCCGTTGAGTCGCTTCGCCAGTCTGTACGTGGGTGTGGGTATCTGGCTAATGATTGGCCGAAGTGGGTTTCCAGGCTTGTGTGTCTTGACATTTTCATACGCATATCCAGGTTTATATTCCCCAATGATCTTTGGCAGGTGGAGTCCGGATTTCTTGGCGTTCACAGTTTCGATCAGTTTGTTGACCTTTGCTTTTAATTCGGCTGTAGTGTCCTTCGTTACCCTTTGGAACTTAGTTTGGTCAGAGAGTATGATGTTCATTTTCGCCAGATATTCGTCTTTTTTAAGAATGACATATATTGGCGACTTGTCACCTCTCCTGACAACTATCTCCTTGTTCTCACGAAGGCTTTTAGCTGCCGCTTTAAGCTCGGGGGACAGTATGGTGCTTCTGTAAGTGACTCGATTCCTTCCTCCTTCTGCAATAAGTTCTGCTTGTAAGGTATCTTTGGTAGTGACCTTCTTTTGTGTCTCGAGGTCGAATATGTCGTCCAACAGAAAATCGGAGATGCGTAAGTTCTATTCAGTTGTGTATTTGTAAACTAAAGTCTTTGAAAATGTAATAAGTTTTACGAAACGCGCTCGTGTCGCGTCAGACTAGAAATAAAAATGAATTTTGGAGAATTGATTTTTGATTTACCTCCAACAGCGAAAAGAAATGTACGAAAGATTGAGAAAATTCGTGTTAGAATTATTAATCTTACTTTTTCGGTCATATTTAATAATATATATATATGCGAACAAGCCTGAATGGTCCCCAGGACATATGCAACTGAAAACTCACACCAGAGAAGTGACTCGAACCCATACTCCCAGAAGCAACGCAACTGGTATGTACAAGACGCCTTAATCCACTTGACCATCACGACCGGACATAATGAGGTGATAGCCGAGGCTATATGAACCACCCCACCGCCGGCACTCGGATAGTTATCTTGGGCATAGCATTTTACCAAATCACCTCATTCTTTGGGGCACACGTGAGGAACACAAATGCGAACAAGCCTGAATGGTCCCCAGGACATATGCAACTGAAAACTCACACCCCAGAAGTGACTCGAACCCATACTTGAGTGC
Source organism: Procambarus clarkii (assembly GCF_040958095.1). Classification (NCBI taxonomy): domain Eukaryota; kingdom Metazoa; phylum Arthropoda; class Malacostraca; order Decapoda; family Cambaridae; genus Procambarus; species Procambarus clarkii. Next base: position 7,408,748 of record NC_091230.1, on the reverse strand, counting down.
CGGCGGTGGGGTGGTTCATATAGCCTCGGCTATCACCTCACTATGTCCGGTCGTGATGGTCAAGTGGATTAAGGCGTCTTGTACATACCAGTTGCGTTGCTTCTGGGAGTATGGGTTCGAGTCACTTCTGGGGTGTGAGTTTTCAGTTGCATATGTCCTGGGGACCATTCAGGCTTGTTCGCATTTGTGTTCCTCACGTGTGCCCCAAAGAATGAGGTGATTTGGTAAAATGCTATGCCCAAGATAACTATCCAAGTGCCGGCGGTGGGGTGGTTCATATAGCCTCGGCTATCACCTCATTATGTCCGGTCATGATGGTCAAGTGGATTAAGGCGTCTTGTACATACCAGTTGCGTTGCTTCTGGGAGTATGGGTTCGAGTCACTTCTGGGGTGTGAGTTTTCAGTTGCATATGTCCTGGGGACCATTCAGGCTTGTTCGCATTTGTGTTCCTCACGTGTGCCCCAAAGAATGAGGTGATTTGGTAAAATGCTATGCCCAAGATAACTATCCGAGTGCCGGCGGTGGGGTGGTTCATATAGCCTCGGCTATCACCTCATTATGTCCGGTCGTGATGGTCAAGTGGATTAAGGCGTCTTGTACATACCAGTTGCGTTGCTTCTGGGAGTATGGGTTCGAGTCACTTCTGGGGTGTGAGTTTTCAGTTATATATATATATATGTATGTATGTATATATATATATATATATATATATATATATATATATATATATATATATATATATATATTTATATATATATATATATATATATATATATATATATATATATATATGTCGTACCTAGTAGCCAGAACTCACTTCTCAGCCTACTATTCAAGGCCCGATTTGCCTAATAAGCCAAGTTTTCCTGAATTAATATATTTACTATAATTTTTTTCTTATGAAATGATAAAGCAACCCTTTTCTCTATGTATGAGGTCAATTTTTTTTATTACAGTTAAAATTAACGTAGATATATGACCGAACCTAACCAACCCTACCTAACCTAACCTAACCTATATTTATAGGTAAGGTTAGGTTAGGTAGCCAAAAAAAGCTAGGTTAGGTTAGGTTAGGTAGGTTAGGTAGACGAAAAAACATTAATTCATGAAAACTTGGCTTATTAGGCAAATCGGGCCTTGAATAGTAGGCTGAGAAGTGCGTTCTGGCTATTAGGTACGACATATATATATATATATATATATATATATATATATATATATATATATATATATGTCGTACCTAGTAGCCAGAACGCACTTCTCAGCCTACTATGCAAGGCCCGATTTGCCTAATAAGCCAAGTTTTCCTGAATTAATATATTTTCTCTAATTTTTTTCTTATGAAATGATGAAGCTACCCATTTCATTATGTATGAGGTCAATTTTTTTTTATTGGAGTTAAAATTAACGTAGATATATGACAGAACCTAACCAACCCTACCTAACCTAACCTAACCTATCTTTATAGGTTAGGTTAGGTTAGGTAGGGGAAAGAGTTAGGTTAGGTTAGGTTAGGTAGGTTAGGTAGACGAAAAACAATTAATTCATGAAAACTTGGCTTATTAGGCAAATCGGGCCTTGCATAGTAGGCATAGAAGTGAGTTCTGGCTACTAGGTACGACATATATATATATATATATATATATATATATATATATATATATATATATATATATATATATATATATATATATATATATATATATATATATATATATATATATATATATGGAAGGGAGTACCACCTCTAGCTGGAAGAAGGGGGACCCATAGCCTCGGAGGAAACCACGCATAACGCATGAGAGGGAATGTTTAGATCCCCTCCAATACAGTTTCTGTGTGCTTTTCTCCTACCACCCCCTTCCTTTTTTATTTTTTGTGCTTTATTATGCATTTGATGGTTACAAGATATACATGGGTTGATACAAAAATAATAATGCAAAAAGGTGCTTAAAGGTTATGGATCTCTTGAAAAACACAACAATGGGAAACATTGATGAATGTCACAGACGGGTTCGATCATTGTTGCAAGTCAAACACTTCTTCGAATTCCTCTGAAGTTGGACTAGTGCCCAAGACGCAACAGGCATTTCCCCTCTGAATCGCAACACTGAGGCGCTGGAACAAGAAACTTTTTGCTCTCTGGTCTTTTGTAGCGCTGATCAATTTGTCCCCCAATTCCTTCAGGAACTTCAATGCACATTTTCCCCACGAACCGAGGGTCTCCGAGCCGATCGGAACAAAGCTGTAGCAGTGTGCTAGACCTCTGTATTTAATAATTTTCTTTTAATTTAATAAATTTTTCTTTATTAAATTTAATAATTTAATAAATTATATTTTAATAATAATTTTTCTAATTTAAAATTAATATAAATTATATAATTATATAAAATAATATAAATTTTTCTTTATTAAATTTAATAATATAAATTTTTCTTTATTAAATTTAATAATTTAATAAATTTTATTTTAATAATAATTTTTCTAATATAATAATTAATCTAATAATTTTATATATATATATATATATATATATATATATATATATATATATATATATATATAATTGATGAGTTACAAACATAATGTTGGATTAATAGATGGAGTTAGTATATATAATGCCTAAAGTAACTAATACAGTGTTTCGGGCAAGATGTGGGGGGGGGGGGAAACCCCTTAGACTAAAGATTAATACTAACTGAGAATAAAGTATTAATTGTTCTTCGATTACCTAACCTACCTAACCTAACCTTTTCGGCTACCTAACCTAACCTAACCTATAAAGATAGGTTAGGTTAGGTTAGGTAGGGTTGGTTAGGTTCGGTCATATATCTACGTTAATTTTAACTCCAATAAAAAAAATATTGACCTCATGCATAACGAAATGGGTAGCTTTATCATTTCATAAGATAAAAAATAGGGGAAATATATTAATTCATGAAAACTTGGCTTATTAGCCAAATCGGGCCTTGCATAGTAGGCTGAGAAGTGCGTTCTGGCTACTAGGTACGACATATATATATATATATATATATATATATATATATATATATATATATATATATATATATATATATATATATATATATATATATATATATAGATAAATAAATAAATATATAGTTATTACATATAATAAAGGTGCTTCCCGAATCAACATTATATACAATACTTTATGCTTTGTAAAGATTTTAAAAGAAAAAAGAGAATAGATTGTAGGAACGTCAATAGAAAACGATGTTACATGGGAATGGCAATGGGGTACACTAAAATCAAATCAAAATCGAAATCAAAATGTTTATTCAGGTAAAAATACATACATAGAAGATGAGTTACAAACATAATGTTGGATTAATAGATGGAGTTAGTATATATAATGCCTAAAGTAACTAATACAGTGTTTCGGGCAAGATGTGGGGGGGGGGGAAACCCCTTAGACTAAAGATTAATACTAACTGAGAATAAAGTATAAATTTTGTTGAAATAAGGAAAAAAGGAGGGGAGGGGGAAACATGGCAGAAATCAGCAATTATACAACTTGGTCCACAAACAGTATTGTTTGAAAATAGCAAGACATAGCTTGACATTTAGGGGGGTAAGGGAGGTTACATGGAGTTTATTAGGAATAGATCTTAGTTTTTCTCTTAAACTGGTTGAGAGAGGTACAGCCTTTGACATTATTGGGAAGGTCATTCCTCATTTTGGGTACCTTGATTTGTAGAGCATTTCTAGTTTTGTTAAGGCGCGCTCTTGGAATATCAAATAGGAATTTGTTTCTCGTATTGTGCCCATGGGTTCTGTTACAGCCTTCTAGGAAACTGTTTAGGTCAGGATTAACATTACAGCTCTGAGTCTTAAATATATAGAGTACACACGAGAGGATGTGCAGTGACTTAATATCTAACATGTTCAAAGATTTGAGTAAGGGTACCGAGTGCTGTCTGGGGCCAGAATTAGATATAGTTCTAATAGCAGCTTTGTGTTGAATAATTAGAGGACGTAGATGATTTTGGGTAGTAGAACCCCAAGCACATATACCATAATTGAAATAAGGATAGATGAGAGAATAATACTATTGCAAGCAGGATGGATATAGAGTCCAAAACAAGTCGCACGATGCTTATGGGATCCACTATACAACCTAAAAGGATAGGTATTGAGCCATCTACCACCTTTTGGATAGGTATGGGGTCCACTACATCCCGCAGGATGTGTATGGGGTCTATTACCACCCACAGAATTATTATGAGGTCCATTATCCCCCACTGGATAGCTATAGGATACATTCCCGCCCACAGCATGGGTATGGGGTCCACTACCGCCTACAGGATGGGTATGGGATCACTACCACCCACAGGATGGGTATGGGGTCCATTAGCTACCACCCATAGGATGGATATGGAAGGGGGGGGGGCCCACTACCACCCACAGGATGAGTATTGGGTCCCCTACCTAACAGGATGAGTATGGGGTCCACTACCACCCACAGGAGGGGTATGGGGTTCACTACCACACACAGGATAGGGTATGGGGTCCACTACCACCCATAATTTATTTATTTATTTATTTATTTATTTATTTATATACAAGAACGTATATTGATTGGGTTTGTGAGAATACATAGCATGGTAATTACAATCTTGTAAAGCCACTAGTATGTGCAGCGTTTCCAGCAGGTCCTTAATCTAACAGATAATTTTCAGTAGGTAAATTCTAGCAGAATTAATAAAATGATAATAGATATAGTGCAAGAAAAAAAATGAGATGAGAGATTAGTAGGTATATTAAAGCACATTGGTATATTAAAGTAGTGTATAATGACACAAATCGTAAATTGATTTTCAGATCCGATTGGGCACTTCCATGCCAACTCGACTCCTGGGGGCGAATTCGAGCAAAAACTGATTTTAAGCTGTTGGGTTAGGGCACGCTCGGCACGCACCTGGCTGGCTGGTGGGATAAGGTGGTGTGCGGTTCCCCCCCGGGGGTCCCACCCCCCCCCCCCCCCAACCCACCTCCCAGGATGAGCCTGAGCGACTCCTGCCCTGTCCTAACCGGTTTTTTCACGAATTGGCCCATAGATGTAGCATGAGTACTAGGCATCAATAGCACTCATGACCCCTACAATAGTAGGGGTCCCTACTTATGAATGGTACAGATGATGAATGTTCAATAGATTAAAACAAAAAAATACACTGGTGAAAGGAATATAAACATATTTGAAGTATTTAATAGCCTGAGCAAAAATTTCTGATTTGGCCCGTGGTGGTACAAGAGTACTATAGTATCAATATGGGGGCCCCTACTTATGAATGGTTCAGAGGGACCATTATATTAATAGATTAAATAAATTAAAACAATAAATTAAAACAATAAAAACAAAGTTGAAAGGGAATATAGAAGTTTTTGGAGTATGTTAATGATGCAATGACTGAATAGTATAGAGAGCCCTTGGCAAAGCTCCATTTTCTGTACTGTGGAAAAGAAGTTCCTGTAAAATAGTCTAATAGGGGGTACAGGTGTTGTGTTAGTTGTCTCTTCAGAGGTTGCATGGCGTTTCATCTTCCTTCTTATGATGTCTTCAACGAAACCATTGGAGAAATCATTAGCCAGATACCCACACCCACGTATAGACTGGAGAAGCGGCTCAATGGCTTGCTGACTCCTTATGTCCCTTGCACCTTCAGCCTGAAGTCTCCAAAGGAATTTGTTGACTTACTGCGGGGAACACGGGCCACAGGGATAAAAGCCGCGATGGATCACTGTTTACTGTTTAATCACTGTTTACCAACGTACCTGTGGATGAAACAATCGGGATGATAGCGGACAGAGTGTATCGTGATCCGGCCTGTACTCCTCTTGACATACCAGAAATCATTCTAAGGAAACTACTCCAAGCTTGTACTAAAGAGGCACCCTTCTTGAGCCAAGATGGGCACATGTATAAGCAAGTAGATGGGGTCGCCATGGGTTTTCCCCTAGGTGTCCTGTTTGCGAACTTCTACATGGGTACCATCGAACAAAAGGTCTTAGTCGACATGAACTTGAAACCGGCCATATACTGCAGGTATGTAGACGACATTTTTACACAGGTACCTGATGTCAGACATCTGCAGGAGCTGAAGGAGGCATTTGAGTGGAATTCTGTGTTGCTTTCCACTTACGAGACGGAGAAGGATGGGAACTGCCCTTTCTTGATGTAACAGTCATGGAAAGGAGCGGAGGTTTCCACACTGCAGTCTACACTAAGGAAACATACATAGGAATGTGCCTCAATGCCAACAGTGACTGCCCAGACAGGTACAAGAGGAGTGTCGTTAATGCTTATGTCGACCGTGCTCTCAGCCACAGCTCAGAATGGAAGCAAGTCGACGAAGAACTCTGTAGGGTAAGGCAGGTCCTAGTCAACAACGGCTTCTCCAATGGTTTCGTCGAAGACATCATATGAAGGAAAGTGAAACGCCATGCAACCTCTGAAGAGACAAATAACACAACACCTATACCCGCTATTAGACTATTTTACAGGAACTTCTTTTCCACAGCTCATAAAATGGAGGAAAGGGTCCTGAAAGATATTGTTAATAGAAACGTTATCCCTACAGACAAAAATCAGAGAATACAACTGACGATTTACTATAAAACCAGAAAAACGGCCAGCCTACTCATGAGAAACTCTCCAGACACAAAACAGAACGCTTTAAAAGAGACTAACGTCGTCTAAGCCTTCAAATGCCCTCTTGGGGACTGTAAGCTCCAAAAAACCCAGTATATAGGCAAGACAACAACATCTCTTTCTAGGCGTTTAACGATGCATAAGCAACAGGGCTCCATTAAGGAACATATAATCTCTTCCCACAACCAAACCATCGCCAGAGAAATCCTAGTAAACAACACAGAAATCATCGATAGATACAGCGATAGCAGGCGGCTTGACGTTTGCGAGGCACTACACATCAAGAAGTCAACACCAGCAATCAACAGCCAATTAATGCAGAACTATATTCTACCCACCTCAAGACTCCGCTCCAATATAGAAGCATCAAGAAATATGGACCAATAGGCTTTCTACAAACACTTCTATTCAATACCCATTGTTTCGTGTTCTGTCTTGTGTTGATGAAATTAATACCCTATTAATGCCACCTCACCCCATCCACCTAACTCAAATGTATATATATATATATATATATATATATATATATATATATATATATATATATATATATATATATATATATATATATATATATATATATATATATATATATATATATATATATATATATATATATGGCATACCTGGTAGCCAGAACGCACTTCTCAGCCTACTATGCAAGGCCCGATTTGCCTAATAAGCCAAGTTTTCATGAATTAATGATTTTTCGACCACCTAACCTACCTAACCTAACCTAACCTAACTTTTTCGGCTACCTAACCTAACCTAACCTATAAAGATAGGTTAGGTTAGGTTAGGTAGGGTTGGTTAGGTTCGGTCATATATCTACGTTAATTTTAACTCTAATAAATTTTTTTTTTACCTCATACGTAATGAAATGGGTAGCTTTATCATTTCATAAGAAAAAAATTAGAAAAAATATATTAATTCAACAAAACTTGGCTTATTAGGCAAATCAGGCCTTGCATAGTAGGCTGAGAAGTGCGTTCTGGCTACTAGGTACGACATATACATTTATATATATATATATATATATATATATATATATATATATATATATATATATATATATATATATATATATATATGTCGTACCTAGTAGCCAGAACTCACTTCTCAGCCTACTATGCAAGGCCCGATTTGCCTAATAAGCCACATTTTCATGAATTAATATATTTTCTCTATTTTTTTTCTTATGAAAGGATAAAGCTACCCATTTCATTATGTATGAGGTCAATTTTTTTTATTGGAGTTAAAATTAACGTAGATATATGACCGAACCTAACCAACACTACCTAACCTAACCTAACCTATCTTTATAGGTTAGGTTAGGTTATGTAGCCGAAAAAGTTAGGTTAGGTTAGGTTAGGTAGGTTAGGTAGTCGAAAAACAATTAATTCATGAAAACTTGGCTTATTAGGCAAATTGGGCCTTGCATAGTAGGCTGAGAAGTGCGTTCTGGCTACTAGGTACGACATATATATATATATATATATATATATATATATATATATATATATATATATATATATATATATATATATATATATATAACTGAAAACTCACACCCCAGAAGTGACTCGAACCCATACTCCCAGAAGCAACGCAACTGGTATGTACAAGACGCCTTAATCCACTTGACCATCACGACCGGACATAATGATCCACATTATGCTATCCACTCGGCTATCACCTCATTATGTCCGGTCGTGATGGTCAAGTGGATTAAGGCGTCTTGTACATACCAGTTGCGTTGCTTCTGGGAGTATGGGTTCGAGTCACTTCTGGGGTGTGAGTTTTCAGTTGCATATTGTCCTGGGGACCATTCAGGCTTGTTCGCATTTGTGTTCCTCACGTGTGCCCCAAAGAATGAGGTGATTTGGTAAAATGCTATGCCCAAGATAACTATCCGAGTGCCGGCGGTGGGGTGGTTCAAATAGCCTCGGCTATCACCTCATTATGTCCGGTCGTGATGGTCAAGTGGATTAAGGCGTCTTGTACATACCAGTTGCGTTGCTTCTGGGAGTATGGGTTCGAGTCACTTCTGGGGTGTGAGTTTTCAGTTGCATATTGTCCTGGGGACCATTCAGGCTTGTTCGCATTTGTGTTCCTCACGTGTGCCCCAAAGAATGAGGTGATTTGGTAAAATGCTATGCCCAAGATAACTATCCGAGTGCCGGCGGTGGGGTGGTTCAAATAGCCTCGGCTATCACCTCATTATGTCCGGTCGTAATGGTCAAGTGGATTAAGGCGTCTTGTACATACCAGTTGCGTTGCTTCTGGGAGTATGGGTTCGAGTCACTTCTGGGGTGTGAGTTTTCAGTTGCATATTGTCCTGGGGACCATTCAGGCTTGTTCACATTTGTGTTCCTCACGTGTGCCCCAAAGAATGAGGTGATTTGGTAAAATGCTATGCCCAAGATAACTATCCGAGTGCCGGCGGTGGGGTGGTTCAAATAGCCTCGGCTATCACCTCATTATGTCCGGTCGTGATGGTCAAGTGGATTAAGGCGTCTTGTACATACCAGTTGCGTTGCTTCTGGGAGTATGGGTTCGAGTCACTTCTGGGGTGTGAGTTTTCAGTTGCATATTGTCCTGGGGACCATTCAGGCTTGTTCGCATTTGTGTTCCTCACGTGTGCCCCAAAGAATGAGGTGATTTGGTAAAATGCTATGCCCAAGATAACTATCCGAGTGCCGGCGGTGGGGTGGTTCAAATAGCCTCGGCTATCACCTCATTATGTCCGGTCGTAATGGTCAAGTGGATTAAGGCGTCTTGTACATACCAGTTGCGTTGCTTCTGGGAGTATGGGTTCGAGTCACTTCTGGGGTGTGAGTTTTCAGTTGCATATTGTCCTGGGGACCATTCAGGCTTGTTCGCATTTGTGTTCCTCACGTGTGCCCCAAAGAATGAGGTGATTTGGTAAAATGCTATGCCCAAGATAACTATCCGAGTGCCGGCGGTGGGGTGGTTCAAATAGCCTCGGCTATCACCTCATTATGTCCGGTCGTGATGGTCAAGTGGATTAAGGCGTCTTGTACATACCAGTTGCGTTGCTTCTGGGAGTATGGGTTCGAGTCACTTCTGGGGTGTGAGTTTTCAGTTGCATATTGTCCTGGGGACCATTCAGGCTTGTTCGCATTTGTGTTCCTCACGTGTGCCCCAAAGAATGAGGTGATTTGGTAAAATGCTATGCCCAAGATAACTATCCGAGTGCCGGCGGTGGGGTGGTTCAAATAGCCTCGGCTATCACCTCATTATGTCCGGTCGTGATGGTCAAGTGGATTAAGGCGTCTTGTACATACCAGTTGCGTTGCTTCTGGGAGTATGGGTTCGAGTCACTTCTGGGGTGTGAGTTTTCAGTTGCATATTGTCCTGGAGACCATTCAGGCTTGTTCGCATTTGTGTTCCTCACGTGTGCCCCAAAGAATGAGGTGATTTGGTAAAATGCTATGCCCAAGATAACTATCCGAGTGCCGGCGGTGGGGTGGTTCAAATAGCCTCGGCTATCACCTCATTATGTCCGGTCGTGATGGTCAAGTGGATTAAGGCGTCTTGTACATACCAGTTGCGTTGCTTCTGGGAGTATGGGTTCGAGTCACTTCTGGGGTGTGAGTTTTCAGTTGCATATTGTCCTGGGGACCATTCAGGCTTGTTTGCATTTGTGTTCCTCACGTGTGCCCCAAAGAATGAGGTGATTTGGTAAAATGCTATGCCCAAGATAACTATCCGAGTGCCGGCGGTGGGGTGGTTCAAATAGCCTCGGCTATCACCTCATTATGTCCGGTCGTGATGGTCAAGTGGATTAAGGCGTCTTGTACATACCAGTTGCGTTGCTTCTGGGAGTATGGGTTCGAGTCACTTCTGGGGTGTGAGTTTTCAGTTGCATATTGTCCTGGGGACCATTCAGGCTTGTTCGCATTTGTGTTCCTCACGTGTGCCCCAAAGAATGAGGTGATTTGGTAAAATGCTATGCCCAAGATAACTATCCGAGTGCCGGCGGTGGGGTGGTTCAAATAGCCTCGGCTATCACCTCATTATGTCCGGTCGTGATGGTCAAGTGGATTAAGGCGTCTTGTACATACCAGTTGCGTTGCTTCTGGGAGTATGGGTTCGAGTCACTTCTGGGGTGTGAGTTTTCAGTTGCATATTGTCCTGGGGACCATTCAGGCTTGTTCGCATTTGTGTTCCTCACGTGTGCCCCAAAGAATGAGGTGATTTGGTAAAATGCTATGCCCAAGATAACTATCCGAGTGCCGGCGGTGGGTTGGTTCAAATAGCCTCGGCTATCACCTCATTATGTCCGGTCGTGATGGTCAAGTGGATTAAGGCGTCTTGTACATACCAGTTGCGTTGCTTCTGGGAGTATGGGTTCGAGTCACTTCTGGGGTGTGAGTTTTCAGTTGCATATTGTCCTGGGGACCATTCAGGCTTGTTCGCATTTGTGTTCCTCACGTGTGCCCCAAAGAATGAGGTGATTTGGTAAAATGCTATGCCCAAGATAACTATCCGAGTGCCGGCGGTGGGGTGGTTCAAATAGCCTCGGCTATCACCTCATTATGTCCGGTCGTGATGGTCAAGTGGATTAAGGCGTCTTGTACATACCAGTTGCGTTGCTTCTGGGAGTATGGGTTCGAGTCACTTCTGGGGTGTGAGTTTTCAGTTGCATATTGTCCTGGGGACCATTCAGGCTTGTTCGCATATATATATATATATATATATATATATATATATATATATATATATATATATATATATATATATATATATATATGTCATACCTAGTAGCCAGAACGCACTTCTCTGCCTACTATGCAAGGCCAGATTTGCCTAATAAGCCAAGTTTTCATGAATTAATTGTTTTTCGACTACCTAACCTACCTAACCTAACCTAACCTAACTTTTTCGGCTACCTAACCTAACCTAACCTATAAAGATAGGTTAGGTTAGGTTAGGTAGGGTTGGTTAGGTTCGGTCATATATCAACGTTAATTTTAACTCCAATAAAAAAAAATTGACCTCATACATAATGAAATGGGTAGCTTTATCATTTCATAAGAAAAAAATAAGAGAAAATATATTAATTCAGGAAAACTTGGCTTATTAGGCAAATCGGGCCTTGCATAGTAGGCCGAGAAGTGCGTTCTGGCTATTAGGTACGACATATATATATATATATATATATATATATATATATATATATATATATATATATATATATATATATATATATACATATATATATATATATATATATATATATATATATATATATATATATATATATATATATATATATATATATATATATATATATATATATATATAGGGGGGGTACCACCACTGGTGCAATTATAGGGACCCATAGCCTCAGAGAAGGGAACACAGAGCATTCAGGGAAAAACTTGCCATTTAACTCTGAATACGAAAGAGTGTTCACTTCTCCTACCACCCCCCCTCCCTTTTTTTTTTATTATGATGTACACTTTATTATGCAAGGTTATACAGTTACATATCTGATTTTATACAAAAAATGAACATTAAGAGGACACAAGAAAAAGTTCGCTTCCTAGAGGCTGTAGATTTCCTCGAACTCCTCCGACGCCGGGCAGGAACCATGGATGCAGCGGGCATTCCCCCTCTGGATCGCGACACTGAGACGCTGAAAGAGAAAACTTGCTCTAGGGTCTCTTGTGGTGTCATGAGCTTGGAACCAAGATTCTTAAGAAACCTTCTTGCACTCTCACCCCATGGGCCTAGGGTCTCAGACCTTATTGGAACGAAGTTGTACCGTTGATCTAATTGCCTGTACTTGACTGACTTTTGTTTTTCTCTGTGTCGCTGCGGCTCCTGCTGTGCCGGCAGAGAGGGTGATGTATGTCGTTGCCAGGGTGGATATGCAAGTATAGTCCCATGCTAACTGCCTGCCACCCTTCCACGGATGCAGTGTGATTCTGTCTGGTTGGCCGGCAAAGCTAACAGAGTCACGGTTCAGTAGGTTGCGGGGCTCTCTCTCCGCTGGACACTGAGCAGAGGCAAGGCTTCTTTTAATGATTTCGTTGACTTCGTCGTGTCTAGTGTGCCAACCACCCGATTTTCCACAGTGCAGGCCATGCAATCCATATTCGTCAGCATCTGCCTCGCCGCAAATACACGTGTGAACAGTGTGGATAGGGGCAGCAAGGCGGAGAGCGACTGCAATACGGAGCTCCTGTGGATCAAGACGTGTGCCTGTCGCAGACAGAGGGACTGCCAGAAGGAAGTCCCCTGCATGGGGAGCCTGCACAGCTGTGAGGCGTGCACGATCACTGGGGGTTGTTGCTGCCTCCAGCAAAGATGTGTCTTCTTTGTCTACAATGGGGCTGTCCCAACTGGATTGTTTCTTGGCTTTCGGCATGGCTGGTCTGAGTGCTGGGTCTGTCATGGCACCTCATTTCATGTCGCATTCCGTGTATTGGGGGTCCTGTATCCCAGCTACATCACTCAGGGTGTCAGGTAGAATTTCATTAACCAGGTCATCTGATGCTGAGGAGGAAGACAGGAATGCTGGGACAGCAATTTGGGTGGCGGTGCGGACACCCAAGCCACCGAGCCTGACAGGAAGAGTGGCTTGTTTCCACTGGCATTCGTTGAGGGAGAGGTTAACAACTTTTTCCAGCATGGTCTTCAGTAAGAGGTCATACTCTTCAAGCTTTGGGTTGTCGTAAGATGGGGCGCACCTCAGAAAGTAGGTTAGCCTCGGAAGGGATAGGCATTTGGTGAGGAGATAAAAAGCATCGTGGGCATCGATGTCACCTATTCTGTCTTCCATCCTCCTAAGGTCTGCGATTTTCTTGTCGAGGATCTCCTCAATGGCGTTAGACCCGAGGGGAGCTCCAAGGAGGGTGCAGCCCTTAATACATGGGCTCCAGGCAAGGCAGACCTTATTCTAGCTACGATGTCTGGGTTGGAGGAGACTATTTCACACTTGGAAGGGTTCAGGACGAGACCCAGGCTTACTTCTTGCTCCCTTATTTTCCTGATATCTGACAAGAGGTGGTCTATGGTGCCAGCTATAGTGCCATCATCCAAAAACCAGGTGTTGAACTCGCTGGACAAGCTTTCGGTGATTTCTTTTAAGACTAAGCAGAAAAGAAGGGAAGCAAGAGGATCACCTTGCTGAACACCTTCACATGATCTGATTTCATGTTCACCAAAGAGCAGTTTTGACTCGCCACTGTAGCACGATAGTATGAACGGGTAGAGGGGCCGGAAATGGTGATGCAAGGCACAAAGTACTGCATCTCTTCTTACCATGTTGAAGGCATTCTTAAAGTCCAGTTTGTGCAGGGCCTTTTCATCAGAAATGTTGGTGATGTATGCTCGTGCTGCATGGGCAGCCGCTTCGCAGCCTTGGGGGATTCCAAATCCTAGCTGGATTGGTTTCAGCAATTCATCCGCTTGCTGGCTGACAACCCTCGTAGCAGCCTTGGCAATCAGGCATCAGAGAGTGTTGCCAACAGCGATTGGCCTGATTCCTTCGTCCTTCTTTTTGAGAGCACAGAGGGAGGCACCAAAAAAGAGAGGCCTGATGACCTCAGGTATATCACCAGCCAGGCACATGTTGACGAACTTTGTGAGTTCCATAAGAAGATCTTGTGCAGCATCACCAACCGCAGGATTTAACATTTGCTTGATATGTTGAGGTTTTAACCCTGTAAAGCCGCCTGCTAACCCAGGTGGAGAAGAAAGGGCTGCTTTGTAGACCTCAGATTCACCAACGGTTAATGGGTCTGAAATGGTGTCGGCTGATGGTGGAACGATGTTGTCGCCTTGAGGGGCTCTGGGTGGGTGCTTGCTTTGCAGGGCCAGTGCTGTGGCTGAGTTTCGAGGAGCAATTTTCTCGTCACTGGTGAGGACTCTAATAGCACTTGCGGTATTTCCCTCTTCAATTTTCTTGGTGATTTGTGCTCTGATTTTGTATGTTTCCGGTATGTTGTTGTTACCATTTCTGCGGTGGATGTGTTTTGCTCGGAGAGGCAGGCGAACTAGGTTATCCCCCCTTGGGTATTCATTTATCGCCCTCAGGACCGAGGAAGCAAGTGATTTGTCCCTCCTTGGAGGGACGGTGAGGCATACATTGCCAAACAGAAGGACATTATGCCACGCTTGAATATTTTCCGGTGCATCAGTGACCCTTTTCAGAAGATTACAAAGTTTGGCTGCTGCATTTAGGCGGGCTGCTTTTAGGATGTGTGGTAATGTTCTAGCAGACGTCGCTATGATCGCTTGGGTGAGGTTCTCAGATGAGATTAGGTTAATGGGAGTCTCTTCCCTAACTGTTAATGGCAGCTGACCATTGCTTCCCTTCGGAGGCTGGTGGGAACCACTGCATCTTTCCTCGTTGAAGGTGTGAAAGCGGATGACACCACCGTTGGAGTTTATGGCGGTGTTTTTGTTGCATACTCGACAAAAAACCTCTTTTAGGAGTAGTTGTTGGCACGTCAAGGCTTGTGGAGTCCTGCCCGACCGCTGGGACCCCTTCCATTTCAACTCGGTTGGGAGAGTTAAACTGTGCATTGTTCTATAGAGGGGGGCAAACACACTGGGTCATGGCCAACCAACTGCCAGCAACTGGGTGTGGAGCCAGCAACTGGGTGTGGAGCCAGCAACTGGGTGTGGAGAAAGCAACTGGGTGTGGAGAAAGCAACTGGGTGTGGAGGCATCAACTGGGTGTGGAGCCAGCAACTGGGTGTGGAGAAAGCAACTGGGTGTGGAGAAAGCAACTGGGTGTGGAGGCATCAACTGGGTGTGGAGCCAGCAACTGGGTGTGGAGAAAGCAACTGGGTGTGGAGAAAGCAACTGGGTGTGGAGAAAGCAACTGGGTGTGGAGGCATCAACTGGGTGTGGAGCCAGCAACTGGGTGTGGAGAAAGCAACTGGGTGTGGAGAAAGTAACTGGGTGTGGAGGCATCAACTGGGTGTGGAGCCAGCAACTGGGTGTGGAGCCAGCAACTAGGTGTGGAGCCAGCAACTGGGTGTGGAGAAAGCAACTGGGTGTGGAGGCATCAACTGGGTGTGGAGCCAGCAACTGGGTGTGGAGAAAGCAACTGGGTGTGGAGAAAGCAACTGGGTGTGGAGGCATCAACTGGGTGTGGAGCCAGCAACTGGGTGTGAGTAGTAGGGTTGACACGCCACAGGCCCTTTTTTTTTTCTGGGGAAAAAAGGGCCTGTGGCGTGTCATGGTTTTCAGGTCCAAAGGGGGAAAAAAAAAGGGCCTGTGGCGTGTCAGGGTTTTCAGGTCCAAAGGGGAAAAAAGGGCCTGTAGCGTGTCAGGGTTTTCAGGTAAATTTTTTTTTCAGTCACAGATTTTAGAAGTAAGGATTTCTTATGAGAAAAATAATTTCCGAGACTTAGAAGTTTGTTAAAGCCTTATGGGAGAAATTCAAATAACGTGTGTAGCGCTTGGGGGTTTTCAGGTGAATTTTGTCAGTCGCAGATTTTAGAAGTAAGGATTTCTTATGAGAAAAATAATTTCCGAGACTTAGAAGTTTGTTAAAGCCTTATGGGAGAAATTCAAATAACGTGTGTAGCACTTTAGGGCTTCTAGGAGAACTCTACGGACATATTTTACATGTTTTCAACTTACAAAATCGTCTATGTAAGCCTTAGTTATTCATATAAATTTAGAAAATCACCTATGTAAGTCATCGTTTTCAGGGTTTCGTACATCACACCCCCCTCCCTCCCCCCTTACCTCGCAATCTGTCGCCTCACCTGTGTTTACTTTAGACGTCAGCCAGACACGGCCTTCAGGTCACCTCGGTAATCTTATCTTATCTTCACCATAATATCTGGACCGTCCCTCCTCTCTCTCTCTCTCTCCTCTTCATATTATTCTCTCTCTTGCTATTTTCCAACATCGTATGTTTTCTCCTTTTCATTAAGCAAGTCAGTTTTACACAAATAATTCGTGTTAGTAAGCATGTTCTAGCTCACGTTCCCCACCTTAGTCCCCTGTCGTATAATGAATACTATCATTCCAATCCCTCTAAAATTTAAAAATAATCATATTTCAAACATAGTTCAATACAGTAATTTAGTTACCAAGCTCCAGCTCTCGTCCCCGCCTTAATTCTCCTTCGTATCTTTGTAAATAACCCATCAATTTCCCGAAAATTAAAAGCAGACATACTTCAAAGTTAGTAAATAAGATCAAGTCAGTTACTGAGCTCCAGCTCTCGTCCCCGCCTTAGTTCTCTTTCATATCTTTGTAAATAATACATCAATTCCCCTGAAATTTTTTACCCTCTGTATTTCAGACACCGTAAATAAAATCAAGTCAGTTATCGAGCTCCAGCTCTCGTCCCCGCCTTAGTTCTCCTTCGTATCTTTGTAAATAACCCATCAATTTCCCGAAAATTAAAAGCAGACATACTTCAAAGTTAGTAAATAAGATCAAGTCAGTTACTGAGCTCCAGCTCTCATCCCCGCCTTAGTTCTCTTTCATATCTTTGTAAATAACCCATCAATTTCCCTGAAATTTTTACCCTCTGTATTTCAGACACCGTAAATAAAATCAAGTCAGTTACTGAGCTCCAGCTCTCGTCCTCCCACCCTCTTCCACCCTCAAGTCTTTAACCCATCAATTTCCCTGAAATTTTTACCCTCTGTATTTCAGACATAGTAAATATGAAGTAAACAATTATAAAACTCTAGCTCTTGTCCTCTGTCCAAGTTCACTCCTGTAAATTCATTACTCTCAGTCCAAATCCCCCTGAGATTTAAACACCCAACTACATTTTCAGACATAGTAAATAAAAACCAGTTCAGTTATCAAGTTTCAACTCTTGTGCCCCAGCTTAATTCATTTTGTACAAGTTCTTTATTTCCAACTAAATCATCCTAAGATTTAAGATCACCTTATTTTCTAACGTAGTGAAATTAATCAGGGCATTAACCAAGCTCCATTCCCTCAGCCTTAGATCATCAGACATAAATATTTTCGATCAAGTCCGTCTCCAGCTTAACTCTTACCCTTTCCCTCCCTTACCTTCTCATCCCCAACTTATCCAAACCTTCAATAATCATACTGTATTTGCATATTTTCTCTATATTCACTGTGTTCTTCGTATTCTCATCCGTGTTCACTCCATGTTCTTCAAATGTTCACAGTCCCATTCAGTTCATATTTTCACAAGTATCTCCATTTTTTCTGTAATCTTTCTCTTAGTCTCATTACTTTCTCTACAAATTCTAGTCATATTTTCTATGTTTTCATGTTCATCACATGTTCTCTTTACAACTTTTATACTCAATATTCATGCTAACTTCCATATTTTGTGTTCTTTGCAATATTCATGTTCCTCTACAAGTTCATGTTCCTCACAAGATCACTTCGTTTTTTCACCTTCACTTACATGTTTTCTACATTCTTTGTCATATTCTCCATGTTCTTTACAAGTCCATTGTTCATTCTTTGTAATCCCTATTCTCCTTATCATGTTTTCATGTTCTCTGTAAGTTCATATTCCCAGCATGTTCACTGTATTCATCAACTTTTCTTACATGTGTTCTTTGCCATGTTCCCCATATGTTCTCTGGGTTTTCCCCTTACATGTTATCTAACATTCCTTAACTAAAAAAATCTTTCACCAATCAACTAAAACATAGTCACTTTCGTCATTTCTCAAGTAAACTTATTATCCAGTCAACTAAAAATAGTCAGAAATAGCCTCGTTCAACACTGTTCTTAACTAAAACAACCTTTCTCTTAGCTAAAAATTGTCAAAGGAAACTTTTTTCAGCACTTTCTTAACAGGCGCTATGTTTCATCAAGAAAAATTGTCAAAGGAAACTTTCCAAAACTGTTCATAACTAGCTTTTATCCATCGTCAATCAACTAAAAATAATAACTTTCATCATTTCTTAACTAAACTTATTCCCCATTCATCAGAAAATAACCGTGTTCATCATGTTTCATTGTCATTTCTTAACTAAAATTATCTGCCAATCATCAGAAAAAAAGTCATGTTCATCATGTTTTGTCTTTTTCCTTAACTAAAGTATTCATCAGTCAACTAAAAATAGTTACTTCATCATGTTTCCTTGTCATTTCTTAACTAAAATATCACTTCTCTCATCTGAAAATAGTCATGTGTAGTCTCTTTCCAACACTGTTCTTAACTAAAACAGCCTTTCGCTTAGCTAAAAATTGTCAAAGGAATCTTTCAGCACTGTTCATAACTAACTTTATCCATCGTCAAGTAAGAAAATATAGTCAAAGATATCTATCATCGTCGTTCTTAACTGACATTTATACTTTGTGGAGCACTAAAATAGTCAAATGTAACTTTTTCAACACTTTCGTAACTAAAATTATATGTCGTCAAGTAAGAAAAATAGTCAAAGGTGCTCTCCGTTACACCAAAGTTACTCTTCGAGAAATCAAAGACACTCTTCAATACATCAAGGACTTACTCAAAGATACCAAAGTTACACTCTAAGACATCCTTCGAGACATCAAAGACATCCTTTAAGACTTCAATGGGACTCTTCCATTCATCAAAAACATTCTCTAAGCCCTCAAAGTTATTCTCAGAACAATCAAAAGTTATTCCAAGACAACAAAAGTCATTCTCAGAGCTATCAAAATTATTCTCGGAGTCATCAAAAGGTATTCTCTAACTCACTTTTGGTCATTAAAGTTAATTTCTATGTTATAAAAGTTTGTCTCAGAGACATCTAAAGTTAATCTTAGAGTTATCAAATGTAATCTCTAACTCTCTTTTGTTCATCAAAGTTGATCTCAGAGTTAACAAAGGTAATCTCTAACTCACTCTCGTTCATCAAAGTTGTTTCAAAGACATCAAAGTTATTCAAAGAGCTAACAAAAGTTATTCTCAGAGTCACCTTCGTTCTTCATAGAAACTTTCCAAAACATCTTTATTCATCAAAGATATTCTCAGAGGCATAAAAGTCATTCTCAGAGCTATCAAACTTGTTCTCAAAGTCATCAAACTTATTCACAGAGTCATCAAAGTTAATCTAAGACATCATTTTTCATCAAAGATATTCTCTCTAAACCATCAATGTTCTTCTCTAAGACATAAAAGTTATTCTCAGAGTCACCTTCGTTCGTCAGAGAAACTTTCAAAACATCTTTGTTCATCAAACTTGTTTTCAAAGTCATCAAAAGTTAATCTAAGACATCTTCTTTCATCAAAGTTATTTTCAGAGACATCTAAAGTTATTCTCAGAGCTATCAAACTTGTTCTCAGAGTCATCAAATGTTATTCTCGAAGTCATCAAAGTTATTTTCAGAGACATCTAAAGTTAATTTCTATGTTATAAAGTTATTCTCAGAGACATCTAAAGTTAATCTTGGTCATCAAAGTTGTTCTCTAAACATCAATGTTGTTCTCAAAATCATAAAAGTTATTCCCAGAGCTATCAAAGTTAATCTCAGAGTTATCCAAAGATATTCTCATGTCCACAAAAGTTATTCCAAGAGACGTCAAAGTTGTTTCAAAGACATCAAAGTTAATCTCAGTGTTATCCAAAGACATTCTCAGAGACATCTAAAGTTATTCTCTAAGACATCAAAGTTGTTCTAAGAGTTATCAAAAGTTATTCTCAGTCATGATATGTTATTCTCTAACTCACTTCCATTCATCAAAGACATTCTCTAAGTCCTGAAAGTTATTCTCTAAGACAACAAAGTCTTTCTCAGAGCTACCAAAGATGTTCTCTAAATCATAAAAGTTAATCTTAACTCACCTTCGTTCATTAGAGAAACTTTCCAATCCATATTCGTTGACCAGAGTTATTCTCAGAGTCATCAAAGCGATCTCTAATTCATCTTCGTTCTCCAAAGTTGTTCTCTAAGACACCTTCATTCATCAAAGAAACTCTCCTTCTTCCATCATGTTATTCTTTAAGACATCTTCAATCATAAAATTTTCTCTCCAAAATGTAACTAGTTCAGCTTTTCATACCAAGCCTGCACTTGTTAAAATATATTTTCTCAGTCACTTTACCCTAAAACTGTTCTCTGAACTACACTGTTCAAACCTACGTAACCTATCCTCTCCACCCAATGTTACTTAGTTAACGTAACGTTCCTAAACCTAGCTTTACCTATCCTAACATACCTTACCTTACCTTCCCTATCTTACCTAACTTTACCTATCCTAACATAACTTACCTTACCTTCCCTAACTTAACCTAACTTTACCTATCCTAACTTAACTTGCCTTTCATAACCTATCTTTACCTATCCTAACATAACTTACCTTACCTTCCCTATCTTACCTAACTTTACCTATCCTAACATAACTTACCTTACATTCCCTAACTTAACCTAACTTTACCTATCTTACCTATCTTACCTAACTTTACCTATGTTACCTTACCTTCCCTAACTTAACCTAACTTTACCTATCCTAACTTAACTTACCTAACTTATTCTGCTTAACATAACTTACCTTACCTTCCCTATCTTACCTAACTTTACCTATATTACCTTACCATACCTTACCTATCTTACCTGACTTTACCTATCTTACCTAACTTAACCTGCATAACCTAACTTTACCTATGTTACCTTACCTTACCTATCTTACCTAACCTAACTTTACCTATGTTACCTTACCTTACCTACCTTTCCTAACTTAACCTGCTTAACCTATCTTACCTAACTTTACCTATGTTACCTTACCTTACCTACCTTTCCTAACATACCTATCTTACCTAACTTTACCTATCTTACCTAACTTTACCTATCTTACCTAACTTTACCTATGTTACCTTACCTTACCTACCTTACCTAACTTTACCTATCTTACCTAACTTAACTTTCATAACCTAACTTTACCTATCCTAACATAACTTACCTTACCTTCCCTATCTTACCTAACTTTACCTAACTTGTCTTACCTAACTTAATCTTACATTCCCAAACTGATGTATCCTAACTTATCTAGTCCAACCAGACATGATCTAACTTAAGTATTCCTTCTTGTCTTTTGTGTTTCGTCAATCATTGTCTCATATTCATTTACTCATTTCATTAGTTAATTTCTCAAATGGTCACTTATGCAGTTCAAGTGCTATTTGTTAGAGATTGGCTATTTAAGCATTTCAAAGAATTTTTGTTATATATGGGCATTTACTCATTTCAAGGGATAATTTCTCAAATGGACGTTTTTGCATTTCAAGTGTTATTTGTTTAAGATTTGGTGTTTAACCATTTCAAAGGATTTTTGTTATATATGGGAACTTACTCGTTTCAAGGGCTAATTTCTCAAATGGTCATTTTTGCAGATCAAGGGTTATTTGTTAAAGTTCATCAAGTTGCTCATAAGTTGTATTTAGTAGGTTCTATCTTATGTTCTTATTCCCCAACCCTTTAACCTAACCTTTCAGATGTAGTGTATTGTGTTTTTGACGTATTTGTTGAACATATTATCCTTTTCCTAACCTTTCAGATGTAGTTTTGTTTCTCCTTTTGTATATTTTTACCCAAACCTTCTTTCCTTCTTTTACTTTGATTCTCCTACTCCTTCTAACCCTCCTTTTCTATCTCTCTCCCTTATTCTTTCTCTTCCTCCCCCTCTCTCTCACTCATTTGCTCAAATGCTCTCTTCCTTCTCAAATTCAAGTCTTAATGCGCCCATTCTCACACCCTCACTCTCATTCACTTAGTTTTTCTTTTTCTCAAATTCAAGTCTTAGTGCTCTCATGCCCACACTCTCTCTAATTCTCTCTTCTTTGGTCCCATTTTCTTCCGCCCCCTCTCTCTTACTCCTTGCTCTTCTTTCATGCTCTCACTCCCTTGAGCTCTTGTTTCTCAATTTCAAGTCTTAGTAGATCTGATTCTTTACTATTGTAATTTTTATTATTACTATGATAAAGAATGAACTTATATGTGAAAACAAAGTAAAGAAGGAAAGAAGGTTAAGTGGGATGGTGGGTTTGGGTAAAATATACAAAAACAAGAAACAAAACTACATCTGAAAGGTTAGGAAAAGGATAATATATTCAACAAATACGTCAAAAACACAATACACTACATCTGAAAGGTTAGGTTAAAGGGTTGGGGAATAAGAACATAAGATAGAACCTACTAAATACAACTTATGAGCAACTTGATGAACTTTAACAAATAACCCTTGATCTGCAAAAATGACCATTTGAGAAATTAGCCCTTGAAACGAGTAAGTTCCCATATATAACAAAAATCCTTTGAAATGGTTAAACACCAAATCTTAAACAAATAACACTTGAAATGCAAAAACGTCCATTTGAGAAATTATCCCTTGAAATGAGTAAATGCCCATATATAACAAAAATTCTTTGAAATGCTTAAATAGCCAATCTCTAACAAATAGCACTTGAACTGCATAAGTGACCATTTGAGAAATTAACTAATGAAATGAGTAAATGAATATGAGACAATGATTGACGAAACACAAAAGACAAGAAGGAATACTTAAGTTAGATCATGTCTGGTTGGACTAGATAAGTTAGGATACATCAGTTTGGGAATGTAAGATTAAGTTAGGTAAGACAAGTTAGGTAAAGTTAGGTAAGATAGGGAAGGTAAGGTAAGTTATGTTAGGATAGGTAAAGTTAGGTTATGAAAGTTAAGTTAGGTAAGATAGGTAAAGTTAGGTAAGGTAGGTAAGGTAAGGTAACATAGGTAAAGTTAGGTAAGATAGGTAAAGTTAGGTAAGATAGGTAAAGTTAGGTAAGATAGGTATGTTAGGAAAGGTAGGTAAGGTAAGGTAACATAGGTAAAGTTAGGTAAGATAGGTTAAGCAGGTTAAGTTAGGAAAGGTAGGTAAGGTAAGGTAACATAGGTAAAGTTAGGTTAGGTAAGATAGGTAAGGTAAGGTAACATAGGTAAAGTTAGGTTATGCAGGTTAAGTTAGGTAAGATAGGTAAAGTCAGGTAAGATAGGTAAGGTATGGTAAGGTAATATAGGTAAAGTTAGGTAAGATAGGGAAGGTAAGGTAAGTTATGTTAAGCAGAATAAGTTAGGTAAGTTAAGTTAGGATAGGTAAAGTTAGGTTAAGTTAGGGAAGGTAAGGTAACATAGGTAAAGTTAGGTAAGATAGGTAAGATAGGTAAAGTTAGGTTAAGTTAGGGAATGTAAGGTAAGTTATGTTAGGATAGGTAAAGTTAGGTAAGATAGGGAAGGTAAGGTAAGTTATGTTAGGATAGGTAAAGATAGGTTATGAAAGGCAAGTTAAGTTAGGATAGGTAAAGTTAGGTTAAGTTAGGGAAGGTAAGGTAAGTTATGTTAGGATAGGTAAAGTTAGGTAAGATAGGGAAGGTAAGGTAAGGTATGTTAGGATAGGTAAAGCTAGGTTTAGGAACGTTACGTTAACTAAGTAACATTGGGTGGAGAGGATAGGTTACGTAGGTTTGAACAGTGTAGTTCAGAGAACAGTTTTAGGGTAAAGTGACTGAGAAAATATATTTTAACAAGTGCAGGCTTGGTATGAAAAGCTGAACTAGTTACATTTTGGAGAGAAAATTTTATGATTGAAGATGTCTTAAAGAATAACATGATGGAAGAAGGAGAGTTTCTTTGATGAATGAAGGTGTCTTAGAGAACAACTTTGGAGAACGAAGATGAATTAGAGATCGCTTTGATGACTCTGAGAATAACTCTGGTCAACGAATATGGATTGGAAAGTTTCTCTAATGAACGAAGGTGAGTTAAGATTAACTTTTATGATTTAGAGAACATCTTTGGTAGCTCTGAGAAAGACTTTGTTGTCTTAGAGAATAACTTTCAGGACTTAGAGAATGTCTTTGATGAATGGAAGTGAGTTAGAGAATAACATATCATGACTGAGAATAACTTTTGATAACTCTTAGAACAACTTTGATGTCTTAGAGAATAACTTTAGATGTCTCTGAGAATGTCTTTGGATAACACTGAGATTAACTTTGATGTCTTTGAAACAACTTTGACGTCTCTTGGAATAACTTTTGTGGACATGAGAATATCTTTGGATAACTCTGAGATTAACTTTGATAGCTCTGGGAATAACTTTTATGATTTTGAGAACAACATTGATGTTTAGAGAACAACTTTGATGACCAAGATTAACTTTAGATGTCTCTGAGAATAACTTTATAACATAGAAATTAACTTTAGATGTCTCTGAAAATAACTTTGATGACTTCGAGAATAACATTTGATGACTCTGAGAACAAGTTTGATAGCTCTGAGAATAACTTTAGATGTCTCTGAAAATAACTTTGATGAAAGAAGATGTCTTAGATTAACTTTTGATGACTTTGAAAACAAGTTTGATGAACAAAGATGTTTTGAAAGTTTCTCTGACGAACGAAGGTGACTCTGAGAATAACTTTTATGTCTTAGAGAAGAACATTGATGGTTTAGAGAGAATATCTTTGATGAAAAATGATGTCTTAGATTAACTTTGATGACTCTGTGAATAAGTTTGATGACTTTGAGAACAAGTTTGATAGCTCTGAGAATGACTTTTATGCCTCTGAGAATATCTTTGATGAATAAAGATGTTTTGGAAAGTTTCTATGAAGAACGAAGGTGACTCTGAGAATAACTTTTGTTAGCTCTTTGAATAACTTTGATGTCTTTGAAACAACTTTGATGAACGAGAGTGAGTTAGAGATTACCTTTGTTAACTCTGAGATCAACTTTGATGAACAAAAGAGAGTTAGAGATTACATTTGATAACTCTAAGATTAACTTTAGATGTCTCTGAGACAAACTTTTATAACATAGAAATTAACTTTAATGACCAAAAGTGAGTTAGAGAATACCTTTTGATGACTCCGAGAATAATTTTGATAGCTCTGAGAATGACTTTTGTTGTCTTGGAATAACTTTTGATTGTTCTGAGAATAACTTTGAGGGCTTAGAGAATGTTTTTGATGAATGGAAGAGTCCCATTGAAGTCTTAAAGGATGTCTTTGATGTCTCGAAGGATGTCTTAGAGTGTAACTTTGGTATCTTTGAGTAAGTCCTTGATGTATTGAAGAGTGTCTTTGATTTCTCGAAGAGTAACTTTGGTGTAACGGAGAGCACCTTTGACTATTTTTCTTACTTGACGACATATAATTTTAGTTACGAAAGTGTTGAAAAAGTTACATTTGACTATTTTAGTGCTCCACAAAGTATAAATGTCAGTTAAGAACGACGATGATAGATATCTTTGACTATATTTTCTTACTTGACGATGGATAAAGTTAGTTATGAACAGTGCTGAAAGATTCCTTTGACAATTTTTAGCTAAGCGAAAGGCTGTTTTAGTTAAGAACAGTGTTGGAAAGAGACTACACATGACTATTTTCAGATGAGAGAAGTGATATTTTAGTTAAGAAATGACAAGGAAACATGATGAAGTAACTATTTTTAGTTGACTGATGAATACTTTAGTTAAGGAAAAAGACAAAACATGATGAACATGACTTTTTTTCTGATGATTGGCAGATAATTTTAGTTAAGAAATGACAATGAAACATGATGAACACGGTTATTTTCTGATGAATGGGGAATAAGTTTAGTTAAGAAATGATGAAAGTTATTATTTTTAGTTGATTGACGATGGATAAAAGCTAGTTATGAACAGTTTTGGAAAGTTTCCTTTGACAATTTTTCTTGATGAAACATAGCGCCTGTTAAGAAAGTGCTGAAAAAAGTTTCCTTTGACAATTTTTAGCTAAGAGAAAGGTTGTTTTAGTTAAGAACAGTGTTGAACGAGGCTATTTCTGACTATTTTTAGTTGACTGGATAATAAGTTTACTTGAGAAATGACGAAAGTGACTATGTTTTAGTTGATTGGTGAAAGATTTTTTTAGTTAAGGAATGTTAGATAACATGTAAGGGGAAAACCCAGAGAACATATGGGGAACATGGCAAAGAACACATGTAAGAAAAGTTGATGAATACAGTGAACATGCTGGGAATATGAACTTACAGAGAACATGAAAACATGATAAGGAGAATAGGGATTACAAAGAATGAACAATGGACTTGTAAAGAACATGGAGAATATGACAAAGAATGTAGAAAACATGTAAGTGAAGGTGAAAAAACGAAGTGATCTTGTGAGGAACATGAACTTGTAGAGGAACATGAATATTGCAAAGAACACAAAATATGGAAGTTAGCATGAATATTGAGTATAAAAGTTGTAAAGAGAACATGTGATGAACATGAAAACATAGAAAATATGACTAGAATTTGTAGAGAAAGTAATGAGACTAAGAGAAAGATTACAGAAAAAATGGAGATACTTGTGAAAATATGAACTGAATGGGACTGTGAACATTTGAAGAACATGGAGTGAACACGGATGAGAATACGAAGAACACAGTGAATATAGAGAAAATATGCAAATACAGTATGATTATTGAAGGTTTGGATAAGTTGGGGATGAGAAGGTAAGGGAGGGAAAGGGTAAGAGTTAAGCTGGAGACGGACTTGATCGAAAATATTTATGTCTGATGATCTAAGGCTGAGGGAATGGAGCTTGGTTAATGCCCTGATTAATTTCACTACGTTAGAAAATAAGGTGATCTTAAATCTTAGGATGATTTAGTTGGAAATAAAGAACTTGTACAAAATGAATTAAGCTGGGGCACAAGAGTTGAAACTTGATAACTGAACTGGTTTTTATTTACTATGTCTGAAAATGTAGTTGGGTGTTTAAATCTCAGGGGGATTTGGACTGAGAGTAATGAATTTACAGGAGTGAACTTGGACAGAGGACAAGAGCTAGAGTTTTATAATTGTTTACTTCATATTTACTATGTCTGAAATACAGAGGGTAAAAATTTCAGGGAAATTGATGGGTTAAAGACTTGAGGGTGGAAGAGGGTGGGAGGACGAGAGCTGGAGCTCAGTAACTGACTTGATTTTATTTACGGTGTCTGAAATACAGAGG
Source organism: Procambarus clarkii (assembly GCF_040958095.1). Classification (NCBI taxonomy): domain Eukaryota; kingdom Metazoa; phylum Arthropoda; class Malacostraca; order Decapoda; family Cambaridae; genus Procambarus; species Procambarus clarkii. The sequence continues at coordinate 7,381,141 of NC_091230.1, read as the reverse complement.
GTAAAAATTTCAGGGAAATTGATGGGTTATTTACAAAGATATGAAAGAGAACTAAGGCGGGGATGAGAGCTGGAGCTCAGTAACTGACTTGATCTTATTTACTAACTTTGAAGTATGTCTGCTTTTAATTTTCGGGAAATTGATGGGTTATTTACAAAGATACGAAGGAGAACTAAGGCGGGGACGAGAGCTGGAGCTCGATAACTGACTTGATTTTATTTACGGTGTCTGAAATACAGAGGGTAAAAAATTTCAGGGGAATTGATGTATTATTTACAAAGATATGAAAGAGAACTAAGGCGGGGACGAGAGCTGGAGCTCAGTAACTGACTTGATCTTATTTACTAACTTTGAAGTATGTCTGCTTTTAATTTTCGGGAAATTGATGGGTTATTTACAAAGATACGAAGGAGAATTAAGGCGGGGACGAGAGCTGGAGCTTGGTAACTAAATTACTGTATTGAACTATGTTTGAAATATGATTATTTTTAAATTTTAGAGGGATTGGAATGATAGTATTCATTATACGACAGGGGACTAAGGTGGGGAACGTGAGCTAGAACATGCTTACTAACACGAATTATTTGTGTAAAACTGACTTGCTTAATGAAAAGGAGAAAACATACGATGTTGGAAAATAGCAAGAGAGAGAATAATATGAAGAGGAGAGAGAGAGAGAGAGGAGGGACGGTCCAGATATTATGGTGAAGATAAGATAAGATTACCGAGGTGACCTGAAGGCCGTGTCTGGCTGACGTCTAAAGTAAACACAGGTGAGGCGACAGATTGCGAGGTAAGGGGGGAGGGAGGGGGGTGTGATGTACGAAACCCTGAAAACGATGACTTACATAGGTGATTTTCTAAATTTATATGAATAACTAAGGCTTACATAGACGATTTTGTAAGTTGAAAACATGTAAAATATGTCCGTAGAGTTCTCCTAGAAGCCCTAAAGTGCTACACACGTTATTTGAATTTCTCCCATAAGGCTTTAACAAACTTCTAAGTCTCGGAAATTATTTTTCTCATAAGAAATCCTTACTTCTAAAATCTGCGACTGACAAAATTCACCTGAAAACCCCCAAGCGCTACACACGTTATTTGAATTTCTCCCATAAGGCTTTAACAAACTTCTAAGTCTCGGAAATTATTTTTCTCATAAGAAATCCTTACTTCTAAAATCTGTGACTGAAAAAAAAATTTACCTGAAAACCCTGACACGCTACAGGCCCTTTTTTCCCCTTTGGACCTGAAAACCCTGACACGCCACAGGCCCTTTTTTTTTCCCCCTTTGGACCTGAAAACCATGACACGCCACAGGCCCTTTTTTCCCCAGAAAAAAAAAAGGGCCTGTGGCGTGTCAACCCTACTACTGGTGTGGAGCCAGCAACTGGGTGTGGAGCCAGCAACTGGGTGTGGAGCCAGCAACTGGGTGTGGAGAAAGCAACTGGGTGTGGAGGCATCAACTGGGTGTGGAGCCAGCAACTGGGTGTGGAGAAAGCAACTGGGTGTGGAGAAAGCAACTGGGTGTGGAGGCATCAACTGGGTGTGGAGCCAGCAACTGGGTGTGGAGCCAGCAACTGGGTGTGGAGCCAGCAACTGGGTGTGGAGCCAGGAACTGTGTGTGGAGCCGGCAACTGGGTGTGGAGCCAGCTACTGGGTGTGGAGCCAGCAACTGGGTGTGGAGCCGGCAACTGGGTGTGGAGCCAGCTACTGGGTGTGGAGGCATCAACTGGGTGTGGAGCCAGCAACTGGGTGTGGAGAAAGCAACTGGGTGTGGAGAAAGCAACTGGGTGTGGAGCCAGCAACTGGGTGTGGAGCCGGCAACTGGGTGTGGAGCCAGCAACCGGGTGTGGCGGCATCAACTGGGTGTGGAGCCAGCAACTGGGTGTGGAGAAAGCAACTGGGTGTGGAGGCATCAACTGGGTGTGGAGCCAGCAACTGGGTGTGGAGAAAGCAACTGGGTGTGGAGAAAGCAACTGGGTGTGGAGGCATCAACTGGGTGTGGAGCCAGCAACTGGGTGTGGAGCCAGCAACTGGGTGTGGAGCCAGCAACTGGGTGTGGAGAAAGCAACTGGGTGTGGAGAAAGCAACTGGGTGTGGAGCCAGCAACTGGGTGTGGAGAAAGCAACTGGGTGTGGAGAAAGCAACTGGGTGTGGAGGCATCAACTGGGTGTGGAGCCAGCAACTGGGTGTGGAGCCAGCAACTGGGTGTGGAGCCAGCAACTGGGTGTGGAGCCAGCAACTGGGTGTGGAGCCGGCAACTGGGTGTGGGGCCAGCTACTGGGTGTGGAGCCAGCAACTGGGTGTGGAGCCGGCAACCGGGTGTGAAGCCAGCAACTGGGTGTGGAGCCGGGAACCGGGTGTGGAGCCAGCAACTGGGTGTGGAGCCGGGAACTGGGTGTGGAGCCGGCAACTGGGTGTGGAGCCGGCAACTGGGTGTGGAGCCAGCAACTGGGTGTGGAGCCGGCAACTGGGTGTGGAGCCAGCAACCGGGTGTGGCGGCATCAACTGGGTGTGGAGGCCGCGGCTGGGTGTGGAGGCATCAGCTGGGTGTGGAGGCCGCGGCTGGGTGTGGAGGCCGCGGCTGGGTGTGGAGGCTGCGGCTGGGTGTGGAGGCCGGTGGGGCGAGGGTCAGCTCAGGTAGTGAGGTCCGGGGGGGGGGGAGATGGGGTAGGTTTGGGGGGGGGGATGGGGTCGGTTTTGGGGGGGAGGCGTGGTATCGAGTGGGCTATACACATGACACACAATATACATTCATATATATGTACACCAGGGTATGTATGACACTGAGAATATGGGGTTGGCACTTTGTTATATGTATGACACTATAAACTGGGGTTGACACTTTGTGGCGTGTATGGCACTGAGTATCGGAGTTGGCACTTTGAGATGTATATATCACTATGGCACTATATATACATGGTATTCACTTTGTATGTCGGGGCCGCAATGTATACACTAAACAGAAATTGTTCACAGAAATTGTTCACTGAGCCCACGAGGGAGGTGGTGGGGTGGTGTGGTGGTGAGGGAAGAAGCGGCCACTGCCAGCCTCCTCCGCCTGACCGGTGAGCGGGTGTTCTTAGTGACGCCTTACTTTAAGGTTCACTTTCCCTCACGCGCCTCACTCCGCCCCCGCCCTTCCCCATCCCGCCCCGGCCGTTAAGGTGGTAGGCCTCCCTCACTGGCACTGTTGCTGGTGAGTTCAAGCTTGCAAGCCGGAGAAAATTGTAAAATACCGTTGACTGGGACGATAGAGGGACTTCAAACGCTGAAGATGTCTTCTAATGTTGTTCACATATGTCCAGACCAACGCCCCACCTGTTTGGCCTCACTGTTTTGTGATAAAGTATGAAGGTAACCCGGAGCTCCACGGTGCGTCCGGTCTCCACAGACTACCAACCGACTATATAACTTTTTTTTTTTTTTTTTTTTTCAGGGATATTCCTGCGCGGGCCCTAAGCCTCTGGCTGGCCCACTAAGTGTTGCTTGTTTCTGTTTTACTTGGGCGGAGTATGAGTATTTATTACTCGTATGGTCGCTTCAGTTAGATTTTGCCATATGTGTTTAACAACTTCTTCTGCTCTGTTGAATCTAAGTTGAAATCTTAATGGGTATGTAACTGTGCACTATGTTAGATAATGTTCCAGTGGTCTGTCAGGCATTTCTCCACAGTGTTGACATTTCCTCTCATCTTCCGGAACCTGTAAGCCTATTTCCCATGCACATGGGTATCCAAGCCTGATGGACTATATAACTGATATAGAACAACCGACTGGGTCTACGTGGTTAATATATATATATATATATATATATATATATATATATATATATATATATATATATATATATATATATATATATATATATATATATATATATATATATATATTTATTTATATATATATATATATATATATATATATATATATATATATATATATATATATATATATATATATATATATGATACGGCCTGTACTCCTCCTGTAGGAAACTACTCCAAGCTTGTACTAAAGAGGCACCCTTCTTGAGCCCAGATGGACACATGTATAAGCAAGTAGATGGGGTCGCCATGGGTTCTCCCCTAGGTGTCCTGTTTGCAAACATCTACATGGGTACCATCGAGCAAAAAGTCTTAGTCGACATGAACTTGAAACCGGCCATATACTGCAGGTACGTTGAGGACATTTTTACACAGGTACCTGATGTCAGACATCTGCAGGAGCTGAAGGAGGCATTTGAGCAGAATTCTGTGTTGCGTTTCACTTACGAGATGGAGAAGGATGGGAAGCTGCCCTTTCTAGATGTAACAGTCATGGAAAGGAGCGGAGTTTTCCACACTGCAGTCTACACTAAGGAAACAAACATAGGAATGTGCCTGAATGCCAACAGTGACTGCCCGGACAGGTACAAGAGGAGTGTTGTTAACGCATATGTCGACAGTGCTCTCAGCCACAGCTCAGAATGGAAGCAAGTCGACGAAGAACTCTGTAGGGTAAGGCAGGTCCTAGTCAACAACGGCTTCTCCAATGGTTTCGTCGAAGACATCATAAGAAGGAAAGTGAAACGCCATGCAACCTCTGAAGAGACAACTAACACAACACCTATACCCCCTATTAGACTATTTTACAGGAACTTCTTTTCCATAGCCCATAAAACGGAGGAAAGGGTCCTGAAAGATATTGTCAGTAGAAACGTTATCCCTACAGACAAAAATCAGAAGATACAACTGACGATTTACTATAAAACCAGAAAAACGGCCAACCTACTCATGAGAAACTCTCCAGACACAAAGCAGAACGCTTTAAAAGAGACCAACGTCGTCTATGCCTTCAAATGCCCTCTTGGGGACTGTAAGCTCCAAAAAAAAAAAAACAGTATATAGGCAAGACAACAACATCTCTGTCCAGGCGTTTAACGATGCATAAGCAACAGGGCTCCATTAAGGAACATATAATCTCTTCCCACAAACAAACCATAACCAGAGAAATCTTAGCAAACAACACAGAAATCATCGATAGATACAGCGATAGCAGGCGGCTAGACGTCTGCGAGGCACTACACATCAAGAAGTCAACACCAGCAATCAACAGCCAATTAATGCACAACTATATTCTACCCACTTCAAGACTCCGCTCCAATATAGAAGCATCAAGAAATAAGGACCAATAGGCTTTCTACAATTACTTCCATTCAATACCCATTGTTTCGTGTTCTGTCTTGTGTTTGAATTTAATACCCATTCAATACCCATTGTTTCGTGTTCTGTCTTGTGTTGGAATTTAATACCCATTGAATACCCATTGTTGAAAGTTCGTTTTTCACCTCATCCACCTCACCCAAATGTAGATATAAACCTCGACGATATGTAAGCTCTATTCAGTTTCAGTTGTGTGTTTGTAAACTAAAGTCTTTGAAAATGTAATAAGTTTTACGAAACGCGCTCAAGTGTCGCGTCAGACTAGAAATAAAAATTAATTTTGGAGAATTGATCTTTGAAGTACCATCAACAGTGAAAAGAAACATAAGAAAGATAGAGGAAATTCGTGTTAGAATTATTAATCTTACTTTTTCGGTCATATTTAATAATATATGTCTACAGGAAAGACTGCTACCAAAATATATATATATATATATATATATATATATATATATATATATATATATATATATATATATATATATATATATATATACATATATATATATATATGTCGTACCTAGTAGCCAGAACTCACTTCTCAGCCTACTATGCAAGGCCCGATTTGCCTAACAAGCCAAGTTTTCCTGAATAATTATATTTTCGCTAATTTTTTTCTTATTAAATGATAAAGCTACCCATTTCATTATGTATGAGGTCAATTTTTTTTTATTGGAGTTAAAATTAACGTAGTTATATGACCGAACCTAACCAACCCTACCTAACCTAACCTAACCTATCTTTATAGGTTAGGTTAGGTTAGGTAGCCGAAAAAGTTAGGTTAGGTAGGTTAGGTAGTCGAAAATAAATTAATTCATGAGAATTTGGCTTATTAGGCATATCGGGCCTTGCATAGTAGGCTGAGAAGTGCGTTCTGGCTACTAGGTACGACATATATATATATATATATATATATATATATATATATATATATATATATATATATATATATATATATATATATATATATATATATATATATATATATATATATATATTAGTATATTTTGGTAGCAGTCTTTCCTGTAGACATATTTTATTAAATATGACCGAAAAAGTAAGATTAATAATTCTAACACGAATTTTCTCAATCTTTCGTACATTATGCTTCACTGTTGGAGGTAAATCAAAAATCACTTCTCCAAAATTCATTTTTATTTCTAGTCTGACGCGACACGGGCGCGTTTCGTAAAACTTATTACATTTTCAAAGACTTCACAAATACACAACTGATTAGAACTTGCGTTTCCCTGATTTTATATCTACATTTGAGTGAGGTGGGAAGGGTGATGTGGCATTACATTTGAGTAAGGTGGGAAGGATGATGTGGCATTAGAGGATATTAATAGGGTATTAAAAGTATCAACACAAGACAGAACACGAAACAATGGATATTGAATAGAAGTGTTTGTAGAAAGCCTATTGGTCCATATTTCTTGATGCTTCTATATTGGAGCGGAGTCTTGAGGTGGGTAGAATATAGTTGTGCAATAATTGGCTGTTGATTGCTGGTGTTGACTTCTTGATGTGTAGTGCCTCGCAAACGTCTAGCCGCCTGCTATCGCTGTATCTATCGATGATTTCTGTGTTGTTTACTAGGATTTCTCTGGCGATGGTTTGGTTATGGGAAGAGATTATATGTTCCTTAATGGAGCCCTGTTGTTTATGCATCGTTAAACGCCTAGAAAGAGATGTTGTTGTCTTGCCTATATACTGGGTTTTTTGGAGCTTACAGTCCCCAAGTGGGCATTTGAAGGCATAGACGACGTTAGTCTCTTTTAAAGCGTTCTGTTTCGTGTCTGGAGAGTTTCTCATGAGTAGGCTGGCCGTTTTTCTGGTTTTATAGTAAATCGTCAGTTGTATCCTCTGATTTTTGTCTGTAGGGATAACGTTTCTATTAACAATATCTTTCAGGACCCTTTCCTCTGTTTTATGAGCTGTGGAAAAGAAGTTCCTGTAAAATAGTCTAATAGGGGGTATAGGTGTTGTGTTAGTTGTCTCTTCGGAGGTTGCATGGCTTTTCACTTTCCTTCTTATGATGTCTTCGATGAAACCATTGGAGAAGCCGTTATTGACTAGAACCTGCCTTACCCTACAGAGTTCTTCGTCGACTTGCTTCCATTCTGAGCTGTGGCTGAGAGCACGGTCGACGTATGCGTTAACAACACTCCTCTTGTACCTGTCAGGGCAGTCGCTGTTGGCATTTAGGCACATTCCTATGTTTGTTTCCTTTGTGTAGACTGCAGTGTGGAAACCTCCGCCCTTTTCCATGACTGTTACATCTAGAAACGGCAGCTTCCCATCCTTTTCCGTCTCGTAAGTGAAACGCAGCACGGAACTCTGCTCAAATGCCTCCTTCAGCTCCTGCAGATGTCTGACATCAGGTACCTGTGTAAAAATGTCGTCAACATACCTGCAGTATATGGCCGGTTTCAAGTTCATGTCGACTAAGACTTTTTGCTCGATGGTACCCATGTAGAAGTTTGCAAACAGGACACCTAGGGGAGAACCCATAGCGACCCCATCTACTTGCTTATACATGTGCCCATCCGGGCTCAAGAAGGGTGCCTCTTTAGTACAAGCTTGGAGTAGTTTCCTCAGAATACTTTCTGGCATGTCAAGAGGAGTACAGGCTGGATCACGATACACTCTGTCGGCTATCATTCCGATTGTCTCGTCCACAGGTACGTTGGTAAACAGCGATTCTACGTCCAACGAGGCTCTTATCCCTGTGGCCCGTGCGCCCCGCAGTAAGTCCACAAATTCCTTTGGAGACTTCAGGCTGAAGGCGCAAGGAACATAAGGAGTCAGCAGGCCGTTGAGTCGCTTCGCCAATCTGTACGTGGGTGTGGGTATCTGGCTAATGATTGGCCGAAGTGGGTTTCCAGGCTTGTGCGTCTTGACATTTCCATACGCATATCCAGGTTTATATTCCCCAATGATCTTTGGCAGGTGGAGTCCGGATTTCTTGGCGTTCACAGTTTCGATCAGTTTGTTGACCTTTGCTTTCAATTCGGCTGTAGTGTCCTTCGTTACCCTTTGGAACTTAGTTTGGTCAGAGAGTATGATGTTCATTTTCGCCAGATATTCGTCTTTTTTAAGAATGACATATATTGGCGACTTGTCACCTCTCCTGACAACTATCTCCTTGTTCTCACGAAGGCTTTTAGCTGCCGCTCTAAGCTCGGGGGACAGTATGGTGCTTCTGTAGTTGCCTCGATTCTTTCCTCCTTCTGCAATAAGTTCTGCTTGTAAGGTATCTTTGGTAGTGACCTTCTTTTGTGTCTCGAGGTCGAATATGTCGTCCAACAGAATTTCCAACTCCACTTTCCGGGCCATTTCACTCGGTCTGGACATAACATGACAGTTTATGCCCAGATTTAGGAGAGTGACTTGGTCCTCAGTGAGGTTAATTCCTGCAAGGTTCAGGAAGCCATCTCTTGGTCGTGGAATTGCCATAGGTCCTCCATATAATGTTGTTAGTTTCTTGATAATCCTTGTTTCAGTGCTGAGGTGATGTTGGTCTGTGAGGATGTCGAGGTGTTGTTCAATGCGGGTACGGATACTATGGTCGATGTTGCTATTTCTCCACTCGTTTGTAGCATGAAGTAGTTGCGTTTTTTTGTCTTTGATTTCATTCTCTGCCTTGTATATCTGATCACGAATCAGATCCTGGCGATATTTTATCGTGAAGGCTTGATTCCTTGCTGCTGGGTCGTGCACTTTAACATTAGTATATTTTGGTAGCAGTCTTTCCTGTAGACATATTTTATTAAATATGACCGAAAAAGTAAGATTAATAATTCTAACACGAATTTTCTCAATCTTTCGTACATTATGCTTCACTGTTGGAGGTAAATCAAAAATCACTTCTCCAAAATTCATTTTTATTTCTAGTGAAAAGCCATGCAACCTCCGAAGAGACAACTAACACAACACCTATACCCCCTATTAGACTATTTTACAGGAACTTCTTTTCCACAGCTCATAAAACAGAGGAAAGGGTCCTGAAAGATATTGTTAATAGAAACGTTATCCCTACAGACAAAAATCAGAGGATACAACTGACGATTTACTATAAAACCAGAAAAACGGCCAGCCTACTCATGAGAAACTCTCCAGACACGAAACAGAACGCTTTAAAAGAGACTAACGTCGTCTATGCCTTCAAATGCCCACTTGGGGACTGTAAGCTCCAAAAAACCCAGTATATAGGCAAGACAACAACATCTCTTTCTAGGCGTTTAACGATGCATAAACAACAGGGCTCCATTAAGGAACATATAATCTCTTCCCATAACCAAACCATCGCCAGAGAAATCCTAGTAAACAACACAGAAATCATCGATAGATACAGCGATAGCAGGCGGCTAGACGTTTGCGAGGCACTACACATCAAGAAGTCAACACCAGCAATCAACAGCCAATTATTGCACAACTATATTCTACCCACCTCAAGACTCCGCTCCAATATAGAAGCATCAAGAAATATGGACCAATAAGCTTTCTACAAACACTTCTATTCAATATCCATTGTTTCGTGTTCTGTCTTGTGTTGATACTTTTAATACCCTATTAATATCCTCTAATGCCACATCATCCTTCCCACCTTACTCAAATGTAATGCCACATCACCCTTCCCACCTCACTCAAATGTAGATATAAAATCAGGGAAACGCAAGTTCTAATCAGTTGTGTATTTGTGAAGTCTTTGAAAATGTAATAAGTTTTACGAAACGCGCCCGTGTCGCGTCAGACTAGAAATAAAAATGAATTTTGGAGAAGTGATTTTTGATTTACCTCCAACAGTGAAGCATAATGTACGAAAGATTGAGAAAATTCGTGTTAGAATTATTAATCTTACTTTTTCGGTCATATTTAATAAAATATGTCTACAGGAAAGACTGCTACCAAAATATACTAATGTTAAAGTGCACGACCCAGCAGCAAGGAATCAAGCCTTCACGATAAAATATCGCCAGGACCTGATTCGTGATCAGATATACAAGGCAGAGAATGAAATCAAAGACAAAAAAACGCAACTACTTCATGCTACAAACGAGTGGAGAAATAGCAACATCGACCATAGTATCCGTACCCGCATTGAACAACACCTCGACATCCTCACAGACCAACATCACCTCAGCACTGAAACAAGGATTATCAAGAAACTAACAACATTATATGGAGGACCTATGGCAATTCCACGACCAAGAGATGGCTTCCTGAACCTTGCAGGAATTAACCTCACTGAGGACCAAGTCACTCTCCTAAATCTGGGCATAAACTGTCATGTTATGTCCAGACCGAGTGAAATGGCCCGGAAAGTGGAGTTGGAAATTCTGTTGGACGACATATTCGACCTCGAGACACAAAAGAAGGTCACTACCAAAGATACCTTACAAGCAGAACTTATTGCAGAAGGAGGAAAGAATCGAGGCAACTACAGAAGCACCATACTGTCCCCCGAGCTTAGAGCGGCAGCTAAAAGCCTTCGTGAGAACAAGGAGATAGTTGTCAGGAGAGGTGACAAGTCGCCAATATATGTCATTCTTAAAAAAGACGAATATCTGGCGAAAATGAACATCATACTCTCTGACCAAACTAAGTTCCAAAGGGTAACGAAGGACACTACAGCCGAATTGAAAGCAAAGGTCAACAAACTGATCGAAACTGTGAACGCCAAGAAATCCGGACTCCACCTGCCAAAGATCATTGGGGAATATAAACCTGGATATGCGTATGGAAATGTCAAGACGCACAAGCCTGGAAACCCACTTCGGCCAATCATTAGCCAGATACCCACACCCACGTACAGATTGGCGAAGCGACTCAACGGCCTGCTGACTCCTTATGTTCCTTGCGCCTTCAGCCTGAAGTCTCCAAAGGAATTTGTGGACTTACTGCGGGGCGCACGGGCCACAGGGATAAGAGCCTCGTTGGACGTAGAATCGCTGTTTACCAACGTACCTGTGGACGAGACAATCGGAATGATAGCCGACAGAGTGTATCGTGATCCAGCCTGTACTCCTCTTGACATGCCAGAAAGTATTCTGAGGAAACTACTCCAAGCTTGTACTAAAGAGGCACCCTTCTTGAGCCCGGATGGGCACATGTATAAGCAAGTAGATGGGGTCGCTATGGGTTCTCCCCTAGGTGTCCTGTTTGCAAACTTCTACATGGGTACCATCGAGCAAAAAGTCTTAGTCGACATGAACTTGAAACCGGCCATATACTGCAGGTATGTTGACGACATTTTTACACAGGTACCTGATGTCAGACATCTGCAGGAGCTGAAGGAGGCATTTGAGCAGAGTTCCGTGCTGCGTTTCACTTACGAGACGGAAAAGGATGGGAAGCTGCCGTTTCTAGATGTAACAGTCATGGAAAAGGGCGGAGGTTTCCACACTGCAGTCTACACAAAGGAAACAAACATAGGAATGTGCCTAAATGCCAACAGCGACTGCCCTGACAGGTACAAGAGGAGTGTTGTTAACGCATACGTCGACCGTGCTCTCAGCCACAGCTCAGAATGGAAGCAAGTCGACGAAGAACTCTGTAGGGTAAGGCAGGTTCTAGTCAATAACGGCTTCTCCAATGGTTTCATCGAAGACATCATAAGAAGGAAAGTGAAAAGCCATGCAACCTCCGAAGAGACAACTAACACAACACCTATACCCCCTATTAGACTATTTTACAGGAACTTCTTTTCCACAGCTCATAAAACAGAGGAAAGGGTCCTGAAAGATATTGTTAATAGAAACGTTATCCCTACAGACAAAAATCAGAGGATACAACTGACGATTTACTATAAAACCAGAAAAACGGCCAGCCTACTCATGAGAAACTCTCCAGACACGAAACAGAACGCTTTAAAAGAGACTAACGTCGTCTATGCCTTCAAATGCCCACTTGGGGACTGTAAGCTCCAAAAAACCCAGTATATAGGCAAGACAACAACATCTCTTTCTAGGCGTTTAACGATGCATAAACAACAGGGCTCCATTAAGGAACATATAATCTCTTCCCATAACCAAACCATCGCCAGAGAAATCCTAGTAAACAACACAGAAATCATCGATAGATACAGCGATAGCAGGCGGCTAGACGTTTGCGAGGCACTACACATCAAGAAGTCAACACCAGCAATCAACAGCCAATTATTGCACAACTATATTCTACCCACCTCAAGACTCCGCTCCAATATAGAAGCATCAAGAAATATGGACCAATAGGCTTTCTACAAACACTTCTATTCAATATCCATTGTTTCGTGTTCTGTCTTGTGTTGATACTTTTAATACCCTATTAATATCCTCTAATGCCACATCATCCTTCCCACCTTACTCAAATGTAATGCCACATCACCCTTCCCACCTCACTCAAATGTAGATATTAAATCAGGGAAACGCAAGTTCTAATCAGTTGTGTATTTGTGAAGTCTTTGAAAATGTAATAAGTTTTACGAAACGCGCCCGTGTCGCGTCAGACTAGAAATAAAAATGAATTTTGGAGAAGTGATTTTTGATTTACCTCCAACAGTGAAGCATAATGTACGAAAGATTGAGAAAATTCGTGTTAGAATTATTAATCTTACTTTTTCGGTCATATTTAATAAAATATATATATATATATATATATATATATATATATATATATATATATATATATATATATATATATATATTTATTTATTTATTTGTTTATTTATATATTTATATGATGAACTTATGTCATAAGATTAATAACACAGAGACCTCGTGGTGGCACAGGTCCCCACCGAGAGATGGTGGTGTCTCCCCCTCACCGCTACACAGTCAACACCACCACCTGTGCTGCCGTCTACCTGGCCCTGGTTATCGCTATTGAGCTGCTTCTGGAGCTGGCTGCTTTCTTCCTGTGGCGCCACAGGTAGGTAGGCTGGGTCTTGTGGACGTAGGTTAGGGCCTGCACAAGTAGGTAGGCTGGGTCTTGTGGACGTAGGTTGGGGCCTACACAAGTAGGTAGTCTTGGTCTTGTGGACGTAGGTTGGGGCCTAAACAAGTAGGTAGTCTTGGTCTTGTGGACGTAGGTTGGGGCCTACACAAGTAGGTAGTCTTGGTCTTGTGGACGTAGGTTGGGGCCTACACAAGTAGGTAGGCTGGGTCTTGTGGACGTAGGTTGGGGCCTACACAAGTAGGTAGGCTGGGTCTTGTGGACATAGGTTGGGGCCTACACAAATAGGTAGGCTGGGTCTTGTGGACATAGGTTGGTGCCAACACAAGTAGGTAGGCTGGGTCTTGTGGACGTAGGTTAGGGCCTACACAAGTAGGTAGGCTGGGTCTTGTGGACGTAGGTTGGTGCCTACACAAGTAGGTAGGCTGGGTCTTGTGGACGTAGGTTGGGGCCTACACAAGTAGGTAGGCTGGGTCTTGTGGACGTAGGTTAGGGCCTACACAAGTAGGTAGGCTGGGTCTTGTGGACGTAGGATGGGGCCTACACAAATAGGTAGGCGGGGTCTTGTGGACGTAGGTTGGGGCCTACACAAGTAGGTAGGCTGGGTCTTGTGGACGTAGGTTGGGGCCTACACGAAAACGCTGGTGGTGGGGGGTTACACAGGTTGGCTGGGCGTTACACTGGTAGGCTGGGTGTTACGCAGGTAGGCTGGGTGTTACACAGGTAGGCTGGGCGTTACACAGGTAGGCTGCATGTTATACAGGTTGGCTGGGTGTTACACAGGTAGGCTGCGTGTTATACAGGTAGGCTGGGTGTTATACAGGTAGGCTGGGTGTTATGCAGGTAGGCTGGGTGTTACACAGGTAGGCTGGGTGTTACACAGGTAGGCTGGGTGTTATGCAGGTAGGCTGGGTGTTACACAGGTAGGCTGCATGTTATACAGGTAGGCTGGGTGTTACACAGGTAGGCTGCGTGTTATACAGGTAGGCTGGGTGTTATACAGGTAGGCTGGGTGTTACACAGGTAGGCTGGGTGTTACACAGGTAGGCTGGGTGTTACACAGGTAGGCTGGGTGTTACACAGGTAGGCTGGGTGTTACACAGGTTGGCTGGGTGTTACACAGGTAGGCTGGGTGTTACACAGGTAGGCTGGGTGTTACACAGGTAGGCTGGGTAATACACAGGTGGTTAATAAACTAATATCATAAGGTAAACCAAGTGAAAGAAATATTGCCACATAAGACAGGATGCATCAGCCCTAAACAGCTGTGGACAATGTGTACACATTCACCCTGTGCCTCACCCTACAGGTCCCACACAGTGTGTACACATTCTCCCTGTGCCTCACCCTACAGGTCCCACACAGTGTGTACACATTCACCCAGTGCCTCTTCCTATAGGTCCTACACAGTGTGTACACATTCGCCCTGTGCCTCACCCTACAGGTCCCACACAGTGTGTACACATTCACCCTGTGCCTCTTCCTATAGGTCCCACACAGTGTGTACACATTCACCCTGTGCCTCACCCTACAGGTCCCACACAGTGTGTACACATTCACCCTGTGCCTCACCCTACAGGTCCCACACAGTGTTTACACATTCACCAAGTGCCTCTCCCTAAAGGTCCCACACAGTGTGTACACATTCACCGTGTGTGTCACCCTACACGTCCCACACAGTGTGTACACATTCACCCTGTGTGTGTCACCCTACATGTCCCACACAGTGTTTACACATTCACCCTGTGCCTCACCCTACAGGTCCCACACAGTGTGTATACATTCACCCCTATGTGTCACCCTACAGGTCCCACACAGTGTGTACACATTCACCCTGTGCCTCACCCTACGGGTCCCAAACAGTGTGTACACATTCACCCTGTGTGTCACCCTACAAGTCCCACACAGTGTGTACACATTCACCCTGTGCCTCACCCTACGGGTCCCAAACAGTGTGTACACATTCATCCCTATGTGTCACCCTACAGGTCCCACACAGTGTGTACACATTCACCCTGTGTGTCACCCTACAGGTCCCACACAGTGTGTACACATTCACCCTGTGTGTCACCCTACAGGTCCCACACAGTGTACACATTCACCCTGTGCCTCACCCTACAGGTCCCACACAGTGTGTACACATTCATCCCTATGTGTCACCCTACAGGTCCCACACAGTGTGTACACATTCACCCTGTGACTCACCGTACGGGTCCCAAACAGTGTGTACACATTCACCCTGTGTGTCACCCTACAAGTCCCACACAGTGTATACACATTCACCCTGTGTGTCACCCTACAGGTCCCACACAGTGTGTACACATTCACCCTGTGCCTCACCCTACGGGTCCCAAACAGTGTGTACACATTCATCCCTATGTGTCACCCTACAGGTCCCACACAGTGTGTACACATTCACCCTGTGTGTCACCCTACAGGTCCCACACAGTGTGTACACATTCACCCTGTGTGTCACCCTACAGGTCCCACACAGTGTACACATTCACCCTGTGCCTCACCCTACAGGTCCCACACAGTGTGTACACATTCATCCCTATGTGTCACCCTACAGGTCCCACACAGTGTGTACACATTCACCCTGTGTGTCACCCTACAGGTCCCACACAGTGTGTACACATTCACCCTGTGACTCACCGTACGGGTCCCAAACAGTGTGTACACATTCACCCTGTGTGTCACCTTACAAGTCCCACACAGTGTATACACATTCACCCTGTGTGTCACCCTACAGGTCCCACACAGTGTGTACACATTCACCCTGTGCCTCACCCTACGGGTCCCAAACAGTGTGTACACATTCACCCTGTGTGTCACCCTACAAGTCCCACACAGTGTGTACACATTCACCCTGTGTGTCACCCTACAGGTCCCACACAGTGTGTACACATTCACCCTGTGCCTCACCCTACGGGTCCCAAACAGTGTGTACACATTCACCCTGTGTGTCACCCTACAAATCCCACACAGTGTGTACACATTTACCCTGTGTGTCACCCTACAGGTCCCACACAGTGTGTACACATTCACCCTGTGCCTCACCCTACAGGTCTCACACACTGTGTACACATTCACCCTGTGCCTCACCCTACAGGTCCCACACAGAGGCCGGCCTCACCATCAGTGACAACCTGGACACCCGTCACCATCTTCCTCACGGTAAGACCCATTTATCACTGTTTATGGTCTTGAAAGATCTATTTAGGGTTACATTAAATGTGTTATTCTAAAACTGTAAGAAATAAACCTTACATGAAATTACAGTCTCGAATATTATTTTGATTATAATATATAAATAATAATTAATAATTACATATATTTATTATATTAATAAAAAATTTACCACTTCTATTACTACTATTTCAACAACTACTACTACTTCTACAGTTACTACTACAGCTACTACTACTACTACTACCACTACTTTTCCTTCTACTACTACTACAGCTACTACTTCAGCTAGTACTACTACTACTACTACTACTACTACTGTTACTAGTACTATTACTACCACTACTACTACTAATAATAATAATAATAATTATATTAACAATAAAAATAAAAACAGTAATAATAATAATAATAATAATAATAATAATAATAACAATAATAATAATAATGAGAAAACCCCACTGGGGCTGTGAGGCGACACGAATCCCGCGACCAAGACATTGCCAGCCACATACTCTACCACTATACCATCACTGACTTGTTAAGTCTTAACACCGGACTGCTCCTGAAATCACAGCAAGTCTGGAAGTCCTGAACCCAGGCCAAGTTTTTTTACAAGGGACCCCCAAGCACTCGGGTGAAGGGAAAAGTAGTTCAACACCGTTTGCCCCAACTGCAGATACACAGTAATTCTGATTACATCATTCCATCAGCTGAAATGCTAAAGCCCTTCATTAAAGCGATCTTTAGGGCGTCAACTTCACAATGCTGCTGGTGTCCCAATGCATGGTAAATCTCTAGAGCACGTCCATTCACCAAAGTCGCAAGCGCTCCTGCCTAGAATGTTTTCTTCTATTCTGTATCGGAAGCCATTCGTTCAAAGTGTCGGATGTATGCATCCATCGAGTCGACCTTTTCATCAAATGGTTCCATGTGTGGCATCTTAACCTTGCCCTGCCTGAATGGCTGGGCTAAGTGGTGGCATCTGAGCAGTGTTACCTGCTTGCGCGTGCAAGACAGCAATCCTTTCTCTGCTTAACCTGCTCTGCTAAAAATTCCATATGTCAGCTATATAGCTGGCTTTCTTGTCATCCTGGAGATCCAGACCCTCGGCTTGATCTTTCAGCTCTGCAATAGGGAATTCCCTCCTGGGGTTGTCGACTCCCCATCCTGGAGAGCAGTTCCTGCATCTGTCTGTCTACAGATGAAATACTCCCTTCGCTGAGGGGCTCAACTTGAATCCTGGACTGAGGTCTCGACTCCTCATCCTGAATCCAGGGTGTACTAGCTGTCACACCGTCTGACACCCCCTGACAACAACGTTGTCATCCACTGGGAAATCCTCCTTCCCATGTTTGCTTTCACTGACTTCCTCCACAGTGTAAAAGCTTGCATCATGCAATCCAGGCAACTCCTGAGTGCTCCCTTGCAACATATGTTGCACTCTAGCTTGGTACCTACACACCTCCACCTCCACTTGACATTCTTCTTCAGTGAGGCTGTCATAGTCCACTAGCACGCAGCCTTGGAAAGCAACATAAATTTCCAAGTACCTGACCTTGAGAGTTTCAGACATATTGTGTGTGTGTGTGTGTGTGTGTGTGTGTGTGTGTGTGTGTGTGTGTGTGTGTGTGTGTGTGTGTGTGTGTGTGTGTGTGTGTGTGTGTGTGTGTGTGTGTGTGTGTGTGTGTGTGTGTGTGTACTCACCTAATTGTACTCACCTAATTGTGCTTGCGGGGGTTGAGCTCTGGCTCTTTGGTCCCGCCTCTCAACCGTCAATCAACTGGTGTACAGATTCCTGAGCCTATTGGGCTCTATCATATCTACATTTGAAACTGTGAATGGAGTCAGCCTCCACCACATCACTTCCTAATGCATTCCATTTGCTAACTACTCTGACACTGAAACAGTTCTTTCTAACGTCTCTGTGGCTCATTTGGGTACTCAGCTTCCACCTGTGTCCCCTTGTTCGCGTCCCACCAGTGTTGAAAAGTTCGTCCTTGTTTACCCGGTCGATTCCCCTGAGGATTTTGTAGGTTGTGATCATGTCCCCCCTTACTCTTCTGTCTTCCAGTGTCGTGAGGTGCATTTCCCGCAGCCTTTCCTCATAACTCATGCCTCTTAGTTCTGGGACTAGTCTAGTAGCATACCTTTGGACTTTTTCCAGCTTCGTCTTGTGCTTGACAAGGTACGGGCTCCATGCTGGGGCCGCATACTCCAGGATTGGTCTTACATATGTGGTGTACAAGATTCTGAATGATTCCTTACACAGGTGTGTGTGTGTGTGTGTGTGTGTGTGTGTGTGTGTGTGTGTGTGTGTGTGTGTATGTGTGTGTGTGTGTGTGTGTGTGTGTGTGTGTGTGTGTGTGTGTGTGTGTGTGTGTGTGTGTGTGTGTGTGTGTGTGTGTGTGTGTGTGTGTGTGTGTGTGTGTGTGTGTGTGTGTGTGTGTGTGTGTGTGTGTGTGTGTGTGTGTGTGTGTGTGTGTGTGTGTACTCACCTATATGTACTCACCTATATGTGCTTGCAGGATCGAGCATTGACTCTTGGATCCCGCCTTTCGAGCATCGGTTGTTTACAGCAATGACTCCTGTCCCATTTCCCTATCATACCTGGTTTTAAAATTATGAATAGTATTTGCTTCCACAACCTGTTCCTGAAGTGCATTCCATTTCCCCACTACTCTCACGCTAAAAGAAAACTTCCTTACATCTCTGTGACTCATCTGAGTTTCAAGCTTCCATCCATGTCCTCTCGTTCTGTTACTATTCCGTGTGAACATTTCGTCTATGTCCACTCTGTCAATTCCTCTGAGTATCTTATACGTTCCTATCATGTCCCCCCTCTCCCTTCTTCTTTCTAGTGTCGTAAGGCACAGTTCCCTCAGGCGCTCTTCATACCCCATCCCTCGTAGCTCTGGGACGAGTCTCGTTGCAAACCTCTGAACCTTTTCCAGTTTCATTATATGCTTCTTCAGATGGGGACTCCATGATGAGGCGGCATACTCTAAGACTGGCCTTACGTAGGCAGTGTAAAGCGCCCTAAATGCCTCCTTACTTAGGTTTCTGAATGATGTTCTAACTTTTGCCAATGTAGAGTACGCTGCTGTCGTTATCCTATTAATATGTGCCTCAGGAGATAGATTAGGTGTTACGTCCACCCCCAGGTCTCTTTCACGCGTCGTTACAGGTAGGCTGTTCCCCTTCATTGTGTACTGTCCCTTTGGTCTCCTATCTCCTAGTCCCATTTCCATAACTTTACATTTGCTCGTGTTGAATTCTAGTAGCCATTTCTCTGACCATCTCTGCAATCTGTTCAGGTCCTCTTGGAGGATCCTGCAATCCTCATCTGTCACAACTCTTCTCATCAACTTTGCATCATCCGCAAACATCGACATGTAGGACTCTACGCCTGTAAACATGTCGTTAACATATACAAGAAATAGAATTGGTCCCAGCACCGATCCTTGTGGTACTCCACTTGTTACTGTTCGCCAGTTCGTTGTGTGTGTGTGTGTGTGTGTGTGTGTGTGTGTGTGTGTGTGTGTGTGTGTGTGTGTGTGTGTGTGTGTGTGTACCTAACTGATGACAACAGTGAACAACCACAACCTTCAACAGTACTGATTCCCACTCAAACACTGCAACAATGTCTACTTTACTCCAGTGTTTGCTCGTGGGGCTCAAACTCAAGTTGCATAGCTCCACTTTGGGCGCCAGATGTGAGATTTCCTATTATTTAACACTGTTAAGTGAACCCAGTCAGGAGGACTGCACAGAGCCAACACATAAGTGCCAGATGTCAAGATTATACTTCGAATGACTGGAATAACAGGCGAGAGCAGCCTCTGGGGTCCAACTGCTTGAATCTGCTATCCACTAGGTCATATAGCTCCTCTATTGTTGTGACAATCAAAAGAGGTAACTAATGGGTACTCACACCGAATTTGTTTTCAGTGGTAATGTCTATAAATCAGGTTCGAATCCAGAAGCAGGCCTTTGTTAAAAGCAAGAGAAAAGAAATTTGATGGGGCTTGAAACATGGGCGTCAATATTGTTGAAAGGTATTGACATAAAGACACTTTTCATGGCAACAAAACAATTTATTAACAAAAACCTAATACTAATCCAAAGCACATTCAGTTTAACGTTACGTAAATTGTCTGTCAGTGACACAAATTCAAACAGCTAAATATAGGACAGATTCCTGTCCTTGCCGCTTTGGGCTGATACAAAGAACAAGACTAAACAAGTGGGTGCTCACTTGGACTCAAGAAATGCAATCAAAACAATTGCTGCAAAACAATTAATAAACAACAAACACCGCCAGGCTGGTCACTGAGACAGTCTTCGGTAAAGAACTAAATTACGTTAACACATGTCTCTAAGGACGGCAATCAAAACAATTAATCGTTCTATCACAGGCCAAAACAATTGACTTCAATAAATTCAATCAAAACAAAACAATTAATTAATTATGTTAATTCCTGTTAGATGTCATCAAACAATCAAAAATAATTTACGTCAATTACTCTGTCACTACAGACAATCAATAAAACAATAATTCTCTACAATAATTATTGTGTTACTCAATTAAACAATCAGTAAGTCATTATATAAATTACTGTCATGCGGACAGATAATTAATGAAGACGAATTACGTTAACACTACGCTATCACACACGATAGCTTGCCAAACAAGAATCAGCCAACACTGTTCTAACTTCGCTAATTATACTGCCTCAACGGACAGCTAATCTCAATGATGAAACACTCACTGATCCTTCAATTTAAATAATAAAAGATCAAATAAATTCTTGTTATGCAGACAATTCAGAAAACACAGTAACACTTTACCCTGCAATCACACTTCTTAACAGCTCAAGACTGATTTTCCCCTGAAAAGAGATACAGGTATACATATGGAATTTTACAGTGTTGGTATGTATTGAACCGCACTTCAACTTCAACAGAATAGTGCAACCTGAATAAATGTGTAAATATGTGTAACATATTTACAACAACAGAGACTGAATCACAGTAATCCCACAGACTTACTGTAATCGTCCTTTACACGTGAGTTCCTCGACAACGCTTCCCTCACCTGTACAGGTGCTAATGGACAACGTCAAGTCGAAAAGTTGATGTAAAGTCAAGACTAGGAACTCAGCACAAACAACACAGAGATAATTTTATGAGTAATCACATTAATAGACCGGCCTTCCCATACAATCTCTCCTCATACATACAGTGATTAATTCTGCAGTTGATTGAAGGTCCAACTCAGCAATTTTTGCACCTGGGGGACTTGCGTGACAACGTGGAGGATGACCTGCTGATGGACAGGCGACGATGTCGGCTGTTCAAATCGAGCACCACGGCGCAGAGCACTGGGTGACACTGGTGAGGCGAGAGTGGGTAGCGTCCCTCCCGTATGGATGAAATTTGCTCGCTCTAAAAGTGAGCTGAACACCACGCTCGGAGGCACGGTTTGGGGGAAAATTTTTATGTCCACAAAGATAACTGTAATTAGCCTAATGTATTCCGAAGGAATCATAGATCTCTGGGAAACCTTTGCTTATTCCCATCTAGTCAGCTATCATAGCAATATGTTGACGGATCGCTACAGATGCTGACGACGATCACGGATCTTAACACTGCAGTCTTTATCACTCTGCTGAGATCACACGTTTGTACAAAATCTCTATATATCTCTTTTCGCTCGTAATATAGTAATTCCTATCGTTCCAAAACCCAGATTCTGTAGAATGACTCGCGTTGTCGGAACAAAGATAGCGAGATGAGCTTAGTGTCGCGTTTAGACGTGACAACTCTCTAGTTGTGGCCGTAACCAAAGAACCACGTCTCACAGGTGTCGCGACACAAGACAGAATGCCTGTCCGGTGTCCTGGGCAGCCTAGCCTCCCGCTTCCTCACTGTCCCTTCTTTTTTTGAAAGAGCCAATCAGATAGTAGGCTCAGGGAGGCGCCATGAATCACAAGTGTTCCTTGGGTCACGTGGTGCCTCGTGACGTAACAGGTGGAGGCCTCTGTACACACAGATGGTTGAAGGGTCGTAGCCGACTGACCACAAACTCCTGCCAGTACTCCGCCACTCAATAAGTTGATTTTACCTTTTTAGGATTTCTACCTATTATTATGGGTGAAGTTTCCTTATGAAATTTGCTACTGCGGCCACCGTGCTATTTTCTGATAGCTCACTACCATAAATGAGTACACTCACTACCACTCATTTATAAGCTCGCTGGTAATTCATTCTCTCACATGAAGACTTCTCACTCCTGCACCTCATTATGTTCCTCTTCCATCTTCTCAAGACGTATGTTTCGTAGTGAAAATTTTTCTCTCCTGCATCTACTTTCCTCTACAAGACGGTCGACGACAGGTCTAATTGTATGAAATGAATCCTAACTTTCGCAACGTAACCTAACACAACCCACTCAAGCAATAACCTAGAATAGGCTGATCAAGCCTCTCCTAACCTAACATAGTTTGATTTAGAATTTTAATAACCTTACAGTTTTAAAAGAAAACCAGCTGATTTAGACGAGTGTGAACTGTATGACCGCTCTCTCTTCTCCCACACTGTGTGACTGCTCTCTCTTCTCCCACACTGTGTAACCGCTCTCTCTTCTCCCACACTGTGTGACCGCTCTCTCTTCTCCCACACTGTGTGACCGCTCTCTCTTCTCCCACACTGTGTAACCGCTCTCTCTTCTCCCACACTGTGTTACCACTCTCTCTTCTCCCACACTGTGTAACCGCTCTCTCTTCTCCCACATTGTGTAACCGCTCTCTCTTCTCCCACACTGTGTGACTACTCTCTCTTCTCCCACACTGGGTGACCGCTCTATCTTCTCCCACACTGTGTGACTACTCTCTCTTCTCCCACACTGTATGGCCACTCTCTCTTCTCCCACATTGTGTTACCACTCTCTCTCTTCTCCCACACTGTGTGACAGCTCTCTCTTCTCCCACACTGTTTGACCGCTCTATCTTCTCTTACACTGTGACCACTCTCTCTTCTCCCACACAGTGTGTCCACTCTCTCTTCTCCCACACTGTGTGACCACTCTCTCTTCTCCCACACTGTGTGACCACTCTCTCTTCTCCCATACTGTGTGACCACTCTCTCTTCTCCCACACTCTGTTACCACTCTCTCTTCTACCACACTGTGTGACTGCTCTCTCTTCTCCCACACTGTGTGATCACTCTCTCTTCTCCCACACTGTGTGACCGCTCTTTCTTTTCCCACACTGTGTAATCACTCCCCCACACTGTGTGACCACTCCCCCACACTGTGTGACCACTCACCCACACTGTGTGACCACTCCCCCACACTGTGTGACCACTCACCCACACTGTGTGACCACTCACCCACACTGTGTGACCACTCTCTCTTCTCCTATACTATGTGACCGCTCTCTCTTCTCCTATACTGTGTGACCGCTCTCTCTTCTCCTATACTGTGTGACCGCTCTCTCTTCTCCCACACTGTGCGACCACTCTCCCACACTGTGCGACTACTCCCCCACACTGCGTGACCACTCTTCCACACTGTGTGACCACTTTCCTACGCTGTGTGACCACTCTCTAATATTGTGTTACCACCCTCTCTTCTCCCACACTGTGTTACCACTCTCTCTTCTCCCACACTGTGTGACCACTCTCTCTTCTCCCACACTGTGTGACCACTCTCTCTTCTCCCACACTGTGTGACCGCTCTCTCTTCTCCCATACTGTGTGACCACTCTCTCTTCTCCCACACTGTGTGACCACTCTCTCTTCTCCCACACTGTGTGACCACTCTCTCTTCTCCCACACTGTGTGACCACTCTCTCTTCTCCCACACTGTGTGACCACTCTCTCTTCTCCCACACTGTGTGACCGCTCTCTCTTCTCCCACACTGTGTGACCACTCTCTCTTCTCCCACACTGTGTGACCGCTCTCTCTTCTCCCACACTGTGTGACCACTCTCTCTTCTCCCACACTGTGTGACCACTCTCTCTTCTACACTATGTGACCTCTCTGCCACACTGGGGGATCTCTGCCACTTTCTTTACTTCTCAATGAGTGTGAAATAGTTATGTTTATATTTATATATTTTACTATATACAAACTTAAATGATGAAAAATAAGTATTTCTGTTTGGCAGAATTTATTGAGAAGGTTGCATGGAGCTGTTTTGCATTCATCTTTCTTAGATGTAACATTAATAGGAAACTTTGTTGATGCCGCTAAATAATACATTGTGATAATCGGTTGATGTTCTCAGACTTGTGAAGACTTTAAGGCTTTTAAGTAAAGCTCAATAATTTTTGGGTGTGAACTATTGACACTGTTGGTAGTGACGTTATAATTTATAATAAAATATTTTATGTATATATAGTAAATAGACAGTATATATGAAAATTCCGAGCATGTTGTATTATGATTGGTGAAGGGGAAGGAAATACATAAATTACTTGAGATAATGTGTTGTGTAAACTCCACAGGAACAGTACAACTTCCTGCACACGGCGACCACCCGCCACCTGAACGCCTTCAATGCTTATAAAAACTTCACTTGATCTTCCTGCAAGACTTCACCTTCCTGGCAGTCTTCAACCACGTAGAATCACTCGGCTGAGCACCCAGCCATTCCTCAACCAGTGTGGCACACTTGGTTGAATACTCTGCCAGCTCTTAGTCATTGTTGACATCTCAGCTGGCCACTGTGCCAGTTCTCAGCCATTGTTAACATTTCAGCTGGCCACTCAGCCATTGTTGACATCTTATCTGGCCACCCAGCCAGTTCTCAGCCATTGTTGACATCTCAGCTGGCCACTGGGCCAGCTCTCAGCCATTATGAACATCTCAGATGACCACCCTAGCAGCTCTCAGCCATTGTTGACATCTCAGCTGGCCACTGTGCCAGCTCTCAGCCATGGTTAACATATCTGCTGACCACCCTAACACCTGAATTTAGCTGAAGGCCACTAACACTAGTGGCAAGGACAGGGAAATTTACTTCCTGTCCCAAATTTAGTGCTCTTATATCCAAAGCATTTTGACAACGCAGACAATGTGAACAAATTATAACTTTATGACAAACCTTCCTCAGACGTCACCGACAGTCAAGCTCAAATTGTACAAAAGTTACATTCATTCAGTGACACATTTAAAGAAATAATGAGCACAAACAGTATGAAAAAGTCGTGTAGAGATTCTGACCATCAACAATGCACTATAATTCATGATCACTATGACATGTGTTCCATATATTTTTTATTTTTTATTTAAAGTTAAAATAATTGAATAACACGCATGATTAATTATGTTTTGTTATTGATGAGCTTACTGTAAAGCTTTTTAAATATAAAACAAAATAACAATTATGCATTTCCTATAAAACTTTATCTTCCTTTGATTTAGATTTTAAACACCTTTTCAATGTATTTTGTTTAATATGATTTGCTGGGTGATGGCGCCTTTTTGGTGTGAACTTTAGAACGTGGCTACGCCGCTGACGTATATATATATGTATAAGTATTCCTCGTTGGTTATGGCTGGTATACATGTCCGTGTCCACCTGGACGGAGAACCTCCAGGTAGACAGGAAAGTGTTCACCTGGACGGAGAACCTCCAGGTAAACAGGAAAGTGTCCGCCTGGACGGAGAACCTCCAGGTAAACAGGAAAGTGTCCGCCTGGACGGAGAACCTCCAGGTTGACAGGAAAGTGTTCACCTGGACGGAGAACCTCCAGGTTGACAGGAAAGTGTTCACCTGGACGGAGAACCTCCAGGTAGACAGGAAAGTGTTCACCTGGACGGAGAACCTCCAGGTAGACAGGAAAGTGTCCACTTAGACGGAGAACCTCCAGGTAGACAGGAAAGTGTTCACCTGGACGGAGAACCTCCAGGTAGACAGGAAAAGTTTAAAGTCCAGATGAACGTCTCTTTTACACTTAATTATTCTGTTGTGATCGCAAGAGATTATACAAAATAATGACTAGAAATGTTAAAAAGAAAAGGTTCATATTTGTAAATTATCTTCCTTAAATAGTAATTCTTGTCTTTTGGGTTGTTAAGTAAGACAATCAATTTTGTTAATCATTTTGTGTCTAGAATGCCTTTGTGGTTCATTACAAAAATGAATAATTTAAAGGCTGATAAATTCACTCTGTATCTGTACTACTGTAATATTTGTACTTAAGACATATATCTTCACCAGTATAATCACCTCTGCCAATTTATATTGTAGTTATATATATTTATATATATATGTATATCCCTGCTACAATGTACTTTTCGTCTTACATTATGAATTAAGAACCTGCCCGAAACACTGCGTGTTAGTGGCTTTGCAAGAATGTACAAATACCAATCTTATGTAATCTCCAACCCATTGTACCTTCTTGTGAATAAATGACTATTATTATTATTATTATTATTATTATTATTATTATTATTATTATTATTATTATTATTATTATTACAAAAATATCTCGTTACTGAGATAGAGTGAGTGGAGTCTGGCTTTTAATAAATCTTTTAATGTAAACAAAGTTAATATGACACTTTGTTCATTTTGGTGTGGACACTTGGGTACACTTGGTTTACAAGTGTACCAAACTTGGGGTTGATACTTATATTCATACCTACACGAGAAGACTAACTTAACAGAACTTTACTCGATTTAAATAATAAATATTTTAGGTCTGATGATAGTTATTATATTCTATTTAGTTTAGGTTCCTTTCCTGGTATACAGTGTAGTCTTCCTCTGGTGAAGACTTCATCTGGTATATTGGGTGAAATGGGTGCCAATTTCACCCATTAGGGTGAAATATAGTCAGTGGAACATTCATATATAATTTGAAATTTTTTAATTATATTTATATTCTTTGACAGTTAATTTTCCATTAAAAATTTAATGGACTTTAAGTGTCTGCTCAGTTTGGGCCACAACCTGCAGGTGGTTATGTTTGTTTATATGTGAGACTTATTCACAAATGTTCCATTGTATGAAACTATTGACATTTGCTTTCATATTTTGTCTTCTAATTTAGATAATGTTATAATGTTGTTGGTATTTGTAAAGTCAAATTAAAGCTACTGTTAAGGATTATTATTTAACAATAAATAGTAGTGTCAAACAGATAGTGTAGACCTGGCTCCTATGAGACCATATTTGGCTTGTGTACTTTCATAACATAATGAACACATTTGACATGATGATTTTCCTTTTACACTTTAATGCGGTTCTTTTATAAAATATATGTTGATGATGCCTATTTGTTATTAAATGATGCTTGTCATATGGAATTATTTGGAACCTTTCCCACTTCAATAAGCATACATTTCACTGGTGAGAAGATAGAACATTAGAACCGTTCAAGAGAGAATAATATGTAGTGGAACATTGCAGCGTCACTAAGACAGTTCCTGGTGGTGTAGTGGGAGCATGACTCGTCGGGAATCACCACCAACTTCTTCTAGGTTCGAGCCCTGGCCAGGAAGACCTAACCAAAACTCTGCCCTTCAATTTCGCCCCGCCAAAAGGACGGATTGACATTCAATTTTATAGATACAGATATTGATAGTGCCGTATGTATGGTATTATATGTATATATGGGGACATATTTATAGTGTCATATTTATGGTGTCATATGACAATAGCACAATATTGACTAATTACGAGGGAGGGGAAGGGAACTATCAGGAGCAAGCGCCAAGCAATTACGACAATATAGCACTTGGAAGGGGTCAGGGAAAGAATTAGGCAAGAAAATGTCACAAGATAGATTATACTGTACTTAAGAGTTAATATAACATATATAATAAGGCTTCATAAAAAAGTTAATATATAATGATCGTGTTTAATTACTGTTCTTATTCTGCCAAATATATTATAAAATGTAACATTGTACTAGTTATTGTGACCCCCCCCCCCTCCCTCAGGTGGTTCATTTAGCTGCTACGATAACCAACCAGACAGTTTGAGGCGATATAATGGTCTGGGCGTCGTGAACCAACTGCTTTTTCAACCATGGTAGTTTATATATGTCGAGTGTTATTCGCTGCTGATGCTGTCATTTAGCTCTCTTTTGTAGCAAGTTCTACTTCTTGTGTGAGACAGTACTCTATGTTGTCATACATCTCCCACCCTCACTGCACATGGTCCGTGCTGGTCTGACCATGGGACACCTGGCCACACATGCTCCGTGCTGGTCTGCCCATGGGACACCTCGCCACACATGCTCCGTGCTGGTCTGACCATGGGTCACCTCGCCACACATGCTCCGTGCTGGTCTGACCATGGGACACCTCGCCACACATGCTCCGTGCTGGTCTGACCATGGGACACCTGGCCACACGTGCTCCGTGCTGGTCTGACCATGGGAAACCTCGCCACACATGCTCCGTGCTGGTCTGACCATGGGATCCCTCGCCACACATGCTCCGTGCTGGTCTGACCATGGGACACCTCGCCACACATGCTCCGTGCTGGTCTGACCATGGGACACCTCGCCACACATGCTCCGTGCTGGTCTGACCATGGGTCACCTCGCCACACATGCTCCGTGCTGGTCTGACCATGGGTCACCTCGCCACACATGCTCCGTGCTGGTCTGACCATGGGACACCTGGCCACACATGCTCCGTGCTGGTCTGACCATGGGTCACCTCGCCACACATGCTCCGTGCTGGTCTGACCATGGGACACCTCGCCACACATGCTCCGTGCTGGTCTGACCATGGGTCACCTCGCCACACATGCTCCGTGCTGGTCTGACCATGGGTCACCTCGCCACACATGCTCCGTGCTGGTCTGACCATGGGACACCTGGCCACACATGCTCCGTGCTGGTCTGACCATGGGTCACCTCGCCACACATGCTCCGTGCTGGTCTGACCATGGGACACCTCGCCACACATGCTCCGTGCTGGTCTGACCATGGGTCACCTCGCCACACATGCTCCGTGCTGGTCTGACCATGGGTCACCTCGCCACACATGCTCCGTGCTGGTCTGACCATGGGACACCTGGCCACACATGCTCCGTGCTGGTCTGACCATGAGACACCTGGCCACACATGCTCCGTGCTGGTCTGACCATGGGACACCTGGCCACACATGCTCCGCGTATATAACGGCACATTGACACTTATAGAGTGACCACAGCGTATCCAGTCGTAACTGGTATATGTTGGGTCATGACAGAAACAAACTAAAAGAAATAATAAACACGGACCAATACAGAGATTGCAAGCTGACGACCCAGAGAGCGAGTGGTCGTGACAGAGGAGGGAAGAGAGGACGGAGTCCTTCACTCAGCCAGACTGAACTAACCCTATATATCTCGGACGACAAACATGCATAAAATTTAAATGACAATTTAGGAAATAATAGTGAGCAAAATGCTTGAGCAATCTCCCAGCTCTAGGAACAATGTCAGCAGTTTGAATGACTTTATACGAAGGTCAGGAGCTTAATAAATAAATTTGATGCAGTGTACATGCGCTGAGGCTGAGAATCTCGGCCACATTGCCATCAGTGAAACATGGAAGGGTGCTATCAGGAGAAAGCGCCAAGTCATTACGACTATATAGCACTTGGTACGGGTTAGGATAAGGATTTGGGATGGGACGGGGGAAAGGAATGATGCCCAACCACTTAGACGGTCAGGGATTGAACGCCGACCAGCATGAAGCGAGACCGTCGTTCTACCGTCCAGCCCAAGTGATTGAAGTTAAACATGGGGACGAGAGGAGATAATTGAAGGGAAATTCCATCTCCCAGGATACCGTTCACCTCTCAGAACAGCCATGGGCTCCTCAGAGTCTGTACTGTGCAACATGCTAACTCAAGATAGTAGCAAACTGACAGTGGAAGTAACAGCCTTCCAGATCTTGTGCTAACATCAGAAGAGGGCATGGCATGTCCTATACAGGTGGGGAAGAAATGCCCGCCCCTTCGTGTGATCACAATATTCTAAGATGGATTACAATTATAGAAACACTTGTAAGGGTCTAGAATGATGACTTTCTAGACCACTGTCGAGGAGACTATCAAGGAATGAGAGAGGAATTGTAAAACACTTCCTGAAGGAGTTAATAGGTGATCAAAGCATGGAAGCATCGTGGGAAAACTTCATATAAGTCATCACTGAACTTGTTAAAAATATGTGACAAGAAAAAAAGAGAACAAAAGTGATGACACAGGCAGTAATGTAAGAGCTGAACCTCTGGAGCAGGTGGCACTTCAACAAAGAATAACATAGATTATGAGATATAATGAGAGACCTTAAATATATTAAATTCAGTCAACCGGAAAATCAGATCAGCCATAGGAAACTACGAAAGAAAACTTTCTAAAACACTGATAATGAATACATTACATCAGCGTTCACACAAGAAAGATTAAACATTTTCCCCAAACACGCAAAACCCCCACTAAAGTTTGAAGCAGATGAAGAGTACGAATTAAGAGATACTCCCATAACATACGATGTAATTAAGAGGAGCATTGACAATCTAACACATTCAAAAGCCCAAGGTATGGATGGAATTCAATCCAAAGTCGTAAAGGAACTGGCAGATGAACAATATCTACCACCGAAACTCCGATATTTCAGAATATCTCTGGACCAAGGGATAGTTCTCCACTGATTGAAAGTATGCAAATGTTACCCCTATTTTCAAAGAAGGCAAATAGTGCTCACTCGAAAACTATCGTCAGATCAACTTGACATCACACATCTGCAAGCTCATGGAGAGAATTCTAAAGGAAGGAATCACTCATCTCACATTGAACAATCGTTTAAAATCAATGCAACATATGGATTATTGTTAAAAACAGATCCTACCCTATAATCCTGCTCACATTTTTAGGAAATGGAAACAAGCTATTCAGACAACGGACTTCCAGTTGATGTAGTATACATGGCCTGCTCTGAAAGTTTTTGATAATGTACCACATGAAGCACTGGCAAGGAAATTTCAAGCACATGGAATAAATGTTAGAATATTAGAATGGATAAAATAATGGTTAACACAAAGAAGGCAAAAGGTCGTCCTAAGCAGAAATGAACCTGCCGGAGAAATGTGGTGAATGTGGTACCGCAAGGCTCCATTTTGGGACCAACCATGTTTGTCATATACATCAATGACGTAGGTGAGAATATTACAAATTATATAATCAGATTTGCTGATGGTACAATGATAAATGCAGATGATTTATGGTAAAGTTGGAAGTGAAAATTTAATTGAGGCTTAATGAAGAGAACATCATGAAGAGAACACGAACTCCACAAATGGTCAGAAAACTGGGGAATGCTTCTTAACATAAAAAATACAACACATAGCAAGTTAAGCATAACAATGCACATTTTAACGGTCAGCCAAGAAATGTATGCCTCTCCTCCCTGTCCTTCTCTCCTCCCTCTCTCTCTTCCTCTCTCCTTCCCCCTCTTCTCTCTCCCTTCTCCTCTCTCCTTCCTCCCACTCCCCTCTCTTCCCTATTCCCGTTGAGTGCTGGAGGTAAATAAATCACATGCCACCTGGGTATCAGAAACATTTGGTCACACGTTCTCCCCTTGTGTTGTGTGGTTACAAGGGCGGCCTGTATACTCACCAAGTATATCTTGTGTGTGTGTGTGTGCTTGCGGGGTTTGAGCTCTGTCTCTTTGGTCCCGCCTCTCAACTGTCAATCAACTAATGTACATGTTCCTGAGCCTATTGGGCTCTATCATATCTACACATGAAGCTGTGTATGGGGCCAGCCTCCACCACATCACTTCCTAATGCATTCCATTTGTCTACTACTCTGACACTGAAAAAATTATTTCTAACGTCTCTATGGCTTATCTGGGGGTTTTCAATTTCAACCTGTGTCTCCTGGTGCGTGTGCCCCTTACCTTGAGGCTACCTTGAGGTGCTTCCGGGGCTTAGTGTCCCCGCGGCCCGGTCGTCGACCAGGCCTCCTGGTTGCGGGACTGATCAACCAGGCTGTTAGACGCGGCTGCTCGCAGCCTGACGTATGAGTCACAGCCTGGTTGATCAGGTATCCTTTGGAGGTGCTTATCCAGTTCTCTCTTGAACACTGTGAGGGGTTTGCCAGTTATGCCCCTTATGTGTAGTGGAAGCGTGTTGAACAGTCTCGGGCCTCTGATGTTGATAGAGTTCTCTCTCAGAGTACCTGTTGCACCTCTGCTTTTCAACGGGGGTATTCTGCACATCCTGCCATGTCTTCTGGTCTCATGTGGTGTTATTTCTGTGTGCAGGTTTGGGACCAGCCCCTCAATTATTTTCCACGTGTAAATTCCACGTGTAAATTTTCCACGTTCCACGTTGTTTTCCACGTGTTTCCACGTGTTCCCTTGTGTTAAATAGTTTGTCTTTGTCTACCACTATCAATTCCTCTGAGAATCTTGTATACCGTGATCATGTCCCCTCTAACTCTTCTGTCTCCCAGTGACTTGAGGTTTAATTCCCATAACCTCTCCTCGTAGCTAATACCTCTTAGTTTGGGTACTAGTCTGGTGGCAAACCTTTGAACTTTTTCCAGTTTAATCTTATGCTTGACTAGATATGGACTCTATGCTGGAGCCTCAAACTCCATGATTGGTCTGACAAATGTGGTATATAACGTTCTGAAAAATTCCTTACACAAGTTTCTAAAGGCCGTTCATATGTTAGCCAACCTAGCATATGCCACTGATGTTATCCACTTGATATGGGATTCAGCTGACAGGTCTGGCGTGATATCAACCCCCAGGTCTGTCTCTCTCTCTCTCTCTCTCTCTCTGACTCTTGAAGTATTTCATCACCCAAATGATTCCTTGTATCTGGTCTCCTGCTCCCTACTCATACTCCCTGCTCCTGTGTGTGTGTGGGTGTGTG